>NC_084612.1:73238427-73295927 GCF_033978795.1 Nerophis ophidion
CAAATATAAATGAAGTGCGAAACTGTAAGCTGAGAAAAATATGGAAAGAAGGATTAAGGGGAGAAAGGGGAGAAAATGCGAGCAAGTGAATGTCCCTGAAATCCTTTTCTCTCTAAGCAGGATGTGCTTTGATGTTTTATCTATAAAGCGACAAAGGCACAGAAAACGGAGCAAGCTGGTCTCAGACAAATCGGGTACAGGCAGCAGCATGGGGGGGGGAGTTGGGAAGACGCTGGCTAGGTGGAGACAAGGCGACAGATGACTCGGTGAAACCCCACCGAGTGTGAAACGGAAACTAAAACAGGGGACCCAACTCTAGCCCCGGGGGAGTGTGTCGTCGCAAGCTGATTGGAACTCGCGGACTCGAACGGAGCGCGGCCCCCGTGTGTCCGCCGTGGTGCTGCAGTGGTGACGCCGGCTAATGCAGCATTGGCGTGACGTCAGCCATTGCAGCAGGACTGAACACTGGCAGGCTTATACGTCCTCCGTGGCCTGAGATGAATTGGCAATGTTAGAATTACAACATGTTGGGGCTGGAGTGCGGCAGCGAGAGGCACTTTATTCCGAGTGGTCGCATCAATCACTTAGTCTCCGGTACTTCTACTTCTGTCGCCCACCGGCTTCCTTTAGGCGTCAGAAAAATGTGCGGGTAACTCAAAATAAAGAAGCAGCCTTTGATCGGGAGCACCTTAAACACTCATGATTGCAGATGATGCCTTTGTTGTTTATTAACGCTGCAGAAAGTTCCCAGCCTCTCAAGTTACTCTGAGAATTTCTGGAATATGTCGCAGAACAGACGTACGGGGCGAGCAGGTGGGGATCAGACAACGCCGCGCATAGCAGAGGCTTGACTTGCTTGAGCCTCTTCTCGTGTTTGGTGCGGAAGATGCGGCCGTACTGTACTCAACGGAGTGCTCCACATGCTCACCTCTCCTGTTCCTGTGGACCGTGCGAGAACAGGAGTCGGGGATTTAATGAATATATTATTATTATTAATGTTATTATTATGGAAAAAGGACGACAATTCATCTTGCAATGGTAAAAGTTGATTTTCAAGACAAAAAATTATTTTCAAGGTAAAAGTTGATTTTCAAGACAAAAAATTATTTTCAAGGTAAAAGTTGATTTTCAAGACAAAAAAAATATTTTCAAGGTAAAAGTTGATTTTCAAGACAAAAAATTATTTTCAAGGTAAAAGTTGATTTTCAAGACAAAAAAATATTTTCAAGGTAAAAGTTGATTTTCAAGACAAAAAATTATTTTCAAGCTAAAAGTTGATTTTCAAGACAAAAAATTATTTTCAAGGTAAAAGTTGATTTTCAAGACAAAAAATTATTTTCAAGGTAAAAGTTGATTTTCAAGACAAAAAATTATTTTCTAGGTAAAAGTTGATTTACAAGACAAAAAATATTTTCAAGGTAAAAGTTGATTTTCAAGACAAAAAAATTATTTTCAAGGTAAAAGTTGATTTTCAAGACAAAAAATTATTTTCAAGGTAAAAGTTGATTTTCAAGACAAAAAATTATTTTCAAAGTAAAAGCTGATTTTCAAGCTAAAAGTTGATTTTCTTGTGTTTGGTGCTGAAGATGCAGCCGTACTGTACTCAACAGAGTGCTCCACATGCTCACCTCTCCTGTTCCTGTGGACCGTGCGAGAACAGGAGTCGGGGATTTAATGAATATATTATTATTATTAATGTTATTATTATGGAAAAAGGACGACAATTCATCTTGCAATGGTAAAAGTTGATTTTCAAGACAAAAAATTATTTTCAAGGTAAAAGTTGATTTTCAAGACAAAAAATTATTTTCAAGGTAAAAGTTGATTTTCAAGACAAAAAAAATATTTTCAAGGTAAAAGTTGATTTTCAAGACAAAAAATTATTTTCAAGGTAAAAGTTGATTTTCAAGACAAAAAATTATTTTCAAGGTAAAAGTTGATTTTCAAGACAAAAAATTATTTTCAAGCTAAAAGTTGATTTTCAAGACAAAAAAAATATTTTCAAGGTAAAAGTTGATTTTCAAGACAAAAAATTATTTTCAAGGTAAAAGTTGATTTTCAAGACAAAAAATTATTTTCAAGGTAAAAGTTGATTTTCAAGACAAAAAAAATATTTTCAAGGTAAAAGTTGATTTTCAAGACAAAAAATTATTTTCAAGGTAAAAGTTGATTTTCAAGACAAAAAAATATTTTCAAGGTAAAAGTTGATTTTCAAGACAAAAAATTATTTTCAAGCTAAAAGTTGATTTTCAAGACAAAAAATTATTTTCAAGGTAAAAGTTGATTTTCAAGACAAAAAATTATTTTCAAGGTAAAAGTTGATTTTCAAGACAAAAAATTATTTTCTAGGTAAAAGTTGATTTACAAGACAAAAAATATTTTCAAGGTAAAAGTTGATTTTCAAGACAAAAAAATTATTTTCAAGGTAAAAGTTGATTTTCAAGACAAAAAATTATTTTCAAGGTAAAAGTTGATTTTCAAGACAAAAAATTATTTTCAAAGTAAAAGCTGATTTTCAAGCTAAAAGTTGATTTTCTTGTGTTTGGTGCTGAAGATGCAGCCGTACTGTACTCAACAGAGTGCTCCACATGCTCACCTCTCCTGTTCCTGTGGACCGTGCGAGAACAGGAGTCGGGGATTTAATGAATATATTATTATTATTAATGTTATTATTATGGAAAAAGGACGACAATTCATCTTGCAATGGTAAAAGTTGATTTTCAAGACAAAAAATTATTTTCAAGGTAAAAGTTGATTTTCAAGACAAAAAATTATTTTCAAGGTAAAAGTTGATTTTCAAGACAAAAAAAATATTTTCAAGGTAAAAGTTGATTTTCAAGACAAAAAATTATTTTCAAGGTAAAAGTTGATTTTCAAGACAAAAAATTATTTTCAAGGTAAAAGTTGATTTTCAAGACAAAAAATTATTTTCAAGCTAAAAGTTGATTTTCAAGACAAAAAAAATATTTTCAAGGTAAAAGTTGATTTTCAAGACAAAAAATTATTTTCAAGGTAAAAGTTGATTTTCAAGACAAAAAATTATTTTCAAGGTAAAAGTTGATTTTCAAGACAAAAAAAATATTTTCAAGGTAAAAGTTGATTTTCAAGACAAAAAATTATTTTCAAGGTAAAAGTTGATTTTCAAGACAAAAAAATATTTTCAAGGTAAAAGTTGATTTTCAAGACAAAAAATTATTTTCAAGCTAAAAGTTGATTTTCAAGACAAAAAATTATTTTCAAGGTAAAAGTTGATTTTCAAGACAAAAAATTATTTTCAAGGTAAAAGTTGATTTTCAAGACAAAAAATTATTTTCTAGGTAAAAGTTGATTTACAAGACAAAAAATATTTTCAAGGTAAAAGTTGATTTTCAAGACAAAAAAATTATTTTCAAGGTAAAAGTTGATTTTCAAGACAAAAAATTATTTTCAAGGTAAAAGTTGATTTTCAAGACAAAAAAATATTTTCAAAGTAAAAGCTGATTTTCAAGCTAAAAGTTGATTTTCTTGTGTTTGGTGCTGAAGATGCAGCCGTACTGTACTCAACAGAGTGCTCCACATGCTCACCTCTCCTGTTCCTGTGGACCGTGCGAGAACAGGAGTCGGGGATTTAATGAATATATTATTATTATTAATGTTATTATTATGGAAAAAGGACGACAATTCATCTTGCAATGGTAAAAGTTGATTTTCAAGACAAAAAATTATTTTCAAGGTAAAAGTTGATTTTCAAGACAAAAAATTATTTTCAAGGTAAAAGTTGATTTTCAAGACAAAAAAAATATTTTCAAGGTAAAAGTTGATTTTCAAGACAAAAAATTATTTTCAAGGTAAAAGTTGATTTTCAAGACAAAAAATTATTTTCAAGGTAAAAGTTGATTTTCAAGACAAAAAATTATTTTCAAGCTAAAAGTTGATTTTCAAGACAAAAAAAAATATTTTCAAGGTAAAAGTTGATTTTCAAGACAAGAAATTATTTTCAAGGTAAAAGTTGATTTTCAAGACAAAAAAAATATTTTCAAGGTAAAAGTTGATTTTCAAGACAAGAAATTATTTTCAAGGTAAAAGTTGATTTTCAAGACAAAAAAAATATTTTCATGGTAAAAGTTGATTTTCAAGACAAAAAATTATTTTCAAGCTAAAAGTTGATTTTCAAGACAAAAAAATATTTTCAAGGTAAAAGTTGATTTTCAAGACAAAAAAAATATTTTCAAGGTAAAAGTTGATTTTCAAGACAAGAAATTATTTTCAAGGTAAAAGTTGATTTTCAAGACAAAAAAAATATTTTCATGGTAAAAGTTGATTTTCAAGACAAAAAATTAATTTCAAGCTAAAAGTTGATTTTCTTGTGTTTGGTGCGGAAGATGCGGCCGTACTGTATTCAACTGAGTGCTCCACATGCTCACCTCTCCTGTTCCTGTGGACCGTGCGAGAACAGGAGTCGGGTATTTAATGAAGTGGCCCCCGGCAGAGGACAGGGCAGCGTCACACAGGTTTCAGATGACTCCGCCGCCCAGGCTCTTTATACACTTCTGAATTTAGAGGGCAAGTATTTAGCACGTATGCCCTGGAATGTGTTTATATTTTAGGCCAGGCTAGTATGTCAGACTTTTATTTTGAATCTTAGCTGTGTTTTTGGTTAGTGGTTTCAACACTCGGTGATACCACTTCTTAAAACCCACACAAAGATATTATTGGGGAGTAAGAGTGCCAAATAATGATGTGTTTGAAGCGGAAGACACAAAACGGCAAATTTTTAAGTTTCCACGCTTTACTTTGTACCTCTTGCTCAGGGGTGTCAAACTCAAATACAGAGTAGGGCCAAAATTTGAAACTGAACAAAGCCGGGGGCCAAGGTTGAACAAATTAACCTTTTGATAGGGACTCAAACAAGTTTTGCATTGAATATTGAACAAGCGAGACTTATATAACTTTATAGTGACATGCAAAATCGAGTTTCAAATAATACTAATAATTAAAAAATAGCAATGGCATATCAAATCAAATTTAAATAGAAATTGAATGCCTCTTTTCTATTTGCAGCCTTCTCAGGTAAATGTAAAAATAAACTTTTCCCACAGGCTAATAATAAATCTTTATATTGTAGCATCCAGGAGGAGGTAGTGCTGCAAGGGGTTCTGTGTATTTGTTCTGTTGTGTTTATGTTGTGTTACAGTGTGGATGTTCTCCCGAAATGTGCTTGTCATTCTCCTTTAGTGTTGGTTCACAGTGTGGCGCATATTTGTAACAGTCTTAAAGTTGTTTATATGGCCACCCTCAGTGTGACCTGTATGGCTGTTGACCAAACTTGCATTGCATTAGCGTGTGTGTGTGTAAAAGCCACATATATCATGTGACTAGGCCGGCACGCTGTTTCTACGTAGGAAAAGCGGACGTGACGAAAGGTTTTAGAGGAGGCTTGAGGCAGTGCCTTTAAGGCCCGCCCCCAATATTGTTGTCCAGGTGGGAATCGGGAGAAATTTGGGAGAATGGTTGCCCCCTGGTGATTTTCGTGAGGGGCACTGACATTTGGGAGTCTCCTTGGAAAATGGAGGGGGTTAGCAAGTATGAGTATTAGCGTTGAATGCGGTGTTACAGCGACACCGCCGCTGTATAATACCGGCGGGCCAGCTCCAATATTAATTTGATATTGCCTCAAGGGCCAAATGAAAATACACGGCGGGCCAGAGTTTGACACCCATGCTCTTGCTGGTCCTAACAAAATTGCTATTGTGACATCCAGTGGACACATTCAGAACAGAAGTTTCTTTCATTAAAAAAAAAAAATGCAACTAATTTTAATAGTTGGCAAACTCATCAGGCGGGCCGGATAAAACCTGTTGGCGGGCCTGATCCGGCCCACGGGCCGTATGTTTGACTCCCCTCTATTAGAGGATGTCTGCACATTGGACAAAGGGAAGCAATCAGAATCAATACTATACACAAGCAATCATTTTGGAGTATTTTCTTAATTCTGGCCGGGACTACAACACGTTTTTAACTCCAATCCTTATAAAGACGCTAATGCCTTGTAAGTGGTCTTTTAAAAGAACGCTCACGGTTTCCAAAAGGTTTTCCTCTGCCAAGGTCAATGACTCAAAGCGGTGCCTTCAAAGACAACTGTACAAGCGCCGTAAATGTCCACACATAATTCATGCCTTCTCGGACGCTCACGTTCAAGCCCCGCCTCCGTCAAGTGTTGACGGCTCAGCTCACCAAGATGCAAAAGGAAACCTGAAAACCTGATCAGACTTGGGAACCTTTTGTCAGCTACACATACAAACCTTTGTATTTGTATTCAGCCCATGCATGGAAAATGTTATTTCTGCAATGTGTGTCGATCCGCTTTTCCTCCCTACAGCAACACGGCAGTCGCCGTATAATAGCCGGGCGCAAAAAAAGTGTCAAATAGAAATATATGTAGTGTTCATCGTGTGAAGCAATGCAAATGAAACAATAAAAAAATCAGTTTGAATTGGTCCAGGATATCGGGGACTGTTATTAGTGAAGTGAAGTGAATTATATTTATATAGCGCTTTTCTCTAATGACTCAAAGCGCTTTACATAGTGAAACCCAATATCTAAGTTACATTTAAACCAGTGTGGGTGGCACTGGGAGCAGGTGGGTAAAGTGTCTTGCCCAAGGACACAACGGCAGTGACTAGGATGGCAGAAGCGGGAATCGAACCTGCAACCCTCAAGTTGCTGGCACGGCCACTCTACCAACCGAGCTATACCGCCCCACTGACAGACATGTGTCGCGGAAGAAAACCCTCGTCTCCATGGGAACGTCTCTGTCGCTTTCACTCATTTGCCGCTTTTCCACTAATGCTGGGGTAGGCTACGCAGAACGTTGAAAGAGCCATTTTGGACCCAAATAACAATGCTGTCAAGCACCATTCATATAAAAATTGTGGGCTGCACTAACATTAGGGCCTTCTGAAATGAGATTTTCTTATTTAATTGGGGATAGCTGTCAGAGTTAGTTAGTGACAAACCCCAAGATGCAGAGATGGAGGCAGGCATGGAGTGAGAAAACATGATTTAATAAAAATACTAAAACAAGGACAAACCAAAAGGGGTACAACAAAAAGCGCACACGAGGCGGATAACAAACAAAGAGCTAGCATGGGAACTAGAAAATAAACAGAGCTTAGCATGAAAGCTAGCAAAAAAAAAAAAGGCTGTCACGCCAAATTTTTTCTCCCTACACCCCCCCCCCCCCCTTTTACTTCCGGGGTCATGATTAATACAGACGTTTTGTTAACGCTATATTATAAAAATATAATGCTATATCATAAAAATTCAGACGTTTTGTTAACGCTATATTATAAAAACAAATTAAAAAACAATTTACAAACACAGGCTATGGGATGACATAAGAGGAAACGTGACCCCGGAAGTAAATGTGTCATCACATAGCTTGTGTTTGGAAATTGTTTTTTAATTTTTTTTCATAATATAGCGTTAAAAAAACGTCTGTATTTTTATAATATAGCGTTAACAAAACGTCTGTATTTTTATAATATAGCGTTATATTTTTATAATATAGCCTTATATTTTTATAATATAGCCTTATATTTTCATAATATATAGCGTTAACAAAACAGGCGGTATAGCTCAGTTGGTCGAGCGGCCGTGCCAGCAACTTGAGGGTTGCAGGTTCGATTCCCGCTTCCGCCATCCTAGTCACTGCTGTTGTGTCCTTGGGCAAGACACTTTACCCACCTGTTCCCAGTGCCACCCAAACTGGTTTCAATGTAACTTAGATTTTGGGTGTCACTATGTAAAGTGCTTTGAGTCACTAGAGAAAAGCGCTATATAAATATTATTCACTTCACGTCTGTATTAATCATGACCCCGGAAGTAAATGGGGGGGGAAGGTTTTGTAGGGGGGGAAGAAATTTGGCGTGACAAGGCCTAGCGAGGAAGCTAGCAGGTATCGAGCAGGAAACAGAAGTCGTACGTGTAATATGAAAAGCTTGAAAGCAGGGAACAAAAAGCAGTAAGCTAAAAACCGCGATCAAATATAGCTTACCGCAACGCTGCACTGACAAGACATGATACGACACGACACGAACCGGTAGCACTACGACAAGAGCGACATGACATGACAATAATCCAGTCCTGACTGGAGGACAAAAGCAGGTAGAAATAGGAGCGGGCTGATTGACACCAGGTGTGGCCAGGTGCCAAACAGGGAAAACAGCGCACAGGGAAAAAAACAGCAAACAAAATAAGAGCACTGTCAGGAACTAAAAACAGGAAATACTGAACACACACAGAGGAAAAACTAAAACACAAACTGTCAATGGCAAGCCTGACAATAGCAGGTCCATTCTATGTGTCATACTTGATCATTTTGCGATATTGCCATATTTTTGCTGAAAGGATTTAGTAGAGAACATCCACGATAAAGTTCGCAAATTTTGGTCGCTAATAAAAAAAGCCTTGCCTGTACCGGAAGTAGCAGACGATATGCGTGTGACGTCACGGGTTGTGGAGCTCCTCACATCTGAACATTGTTTACAATCATGGCCACCAGCAGCTGGAGCGATTCGGACCGAGAAAGCGACGATTTCCCCATTAATTTGAGCGAGGATGAAAGATTCCTGGATGAGGAAATTGAGAGTGAAGGACTAGAAAAAATAAAAAAGACTATACAGTGGGAGCGTTTCAGATGTTATTAGCCAAATTTACTTGGATAATTATGGAAAATCCCTTATCTGCTTATTGTGTTACTAGTGTTTTAGTGAGATTATATGGTCGTACCTGTACAACCTGAAGGTCGGCCCCGCACCTTTCTTCAGCACCAGTCGACGGGTGGTGGCGATGCCCATCTCTGCCCTTCACAGGGACCCTCTTCGAAACACGATCTTTCGAAATGATGGCTGCATAATACTTTGTGTGTGTGGTCCAATCCAACTGTGTTCGCTTGACTGCTTTGTTCCATAGTAAAGCTTCACCGTCATCTTTAGGGAATGTAAACAATGAAACACCGGCTGTGTTTGTGTTGCTAAAGGCTTAAAGGCGGCCGCAATACACCGCTTCGCACCTACAGCTTTCTTCTTTGACGTCTCCATTAATCATTGAACAAATTGCAAAACAGCAACACAGATGTCCATAATACTGTGGAATTATGCGATGAAAAGAGACGACTTATAGCTGTGAACGGTGCTGGAACCAAATGTCCTCTACAATGCATGACGTCACACGCACTTGTCATCATACCGTGACGTTTTAACATGATGCTTCCGCGCGAGATTTAAAATTGCAATTTAGTAAACTTTCTTATTAAGGTGGGGCTGCAAAATAACGTCTCGCGGGCCGCAATTGGCCCGCGGGCCGCGTGTCTGAGACCCCTGCTTAACAGTAAAATCAGTGTTTTCAACCGGAGACAGCAGCTACTTAAGGGCTAAAATTTTTAGCCCTTCAGTCACGCTGCTTCAGGTTGGCAGCGTTCCCTCTGTCAAAATCTGCCGAATCAGCTTTCGTGCGGCTTCAAGGACACGCTGCAGTTCACTTGGCTCCTTTGGCTCTTATCGGACACCTCTTCCATTAAAATATCATCAGAGTAAATCTTTTAGTCTCCTGGAAATTTACTGCTGAGGGATGATGACCACGCGAGTCTTTCATTGCTATAAGCCGGGGGTCGGCATCCTCCTGGCTCTCTGGAGCTTTTTTCAAAAATGTATGAAAAATGGAAAAAAATATATTTTTTGTTTTAGTATGGTTTCTGTAGGCGGACAAACATGACACAAACCTCCCTAATTGTTATAAAGCACACTGTTTACAGTAAACATGCTTCACTGATTCGAGTATTTAGCGAGCGCCGTTTTGTCCTACTAATTTTGGCGGTCCTTGAACTCACCGCAGTTTGTTTACATGTACAACTTTCTCCGACTTTCTAGGACATGTTTTCTGCCACTTCTTTTTCTGTCTCATTTTGTCCACCAAACTTTTAACGTTGTGCATGGGTGCACAAAGGTGAGTTTTGTTGATGTTATTGACTTATGTGGAGTGCTAATCACACATATTTGGTCACTGCGTGACTGCAAGCTAATCGATGCTAACATGCTATTAGGCTAGCTGTATGTACATATTGCATTACTATGCCTCGTTTGTTGCTATATTTGAGCTCCTTTAGTTTCCTTTAAGTCCTTTTAAGTCAATTTATATCCAGAGGTGGGTAGTAACACGCTACATTTACTCCGTTACATCTACTTGAGTAACTTTTGGGATAAATTGTACTTCTAAGAGTAGTTTTTATGCAACATACTTTTACTTTTACTTGAGTATATTTATAGAGAAGAAACGCTACTTTGACTCCGCTCCATTTATCTACAATCAGCTCGTTACTCGCTCCTTTTTTGTTTTTTATCGATCTGTTAATGCACGCTTTGTTTGTTTTCATTTTGTCAGACACGCATTCAAAGTAGGAACTACGCATGCCTGCGTTCCACCAATCAAATGCACTCACTGGTGACGTTGGACCAATCAAGCAAAGCCAGGCGGTCACGTGACCGTCACACGTCGAATCCGACCTAAAAAAGTTTAAAAACTTATTGGGGTGTTACCATTTAGTGGTCAATTGTGCGGAATATGTACTGTACTGTGCAATCTACTAATAAAAGTTTCAATCAATCAATCAAAAGTGCAAAGGAAAAAAGACAGTTTTTATTTCAACCGTACTTCCCGTCAAAAGCCTAAAGACTGATCGCACAGTTCCTGTCTTCACAATAAAAGCGCCGCTCCATCGCGCCTGCGCTAACAAAATAAGAGTCTCCGAAAGCCAGCGCAAACAAGCGAGCAAGCTATGGAGTTTGCCGCCAATGTATTTCTTGTAAAGTGTATAAAAACGAATATGGAAGCTGGACGAATAAAATGCCAAAAAAAAAAAAAACGACTTTCATGTGGTATTAGACAGAAAAGAGGAACTTTTTTTCTCTATCATTTGAAAATGTGGACATTATCAGCACTATACTGTCTGATTCCAATCAATACAAGTCATCAGAATCAGGTAATACACCAACTTATATTCTTGTCTTCATGAAAGATAGGAATCTATATGTTAAACATGCATGTATATTCATTAAAACACCTTTAACATGTCAACAAAAACGGCAAAATAAATAACTATAAATTATATACTGTATATATATATGATATGTGTGTGTGTATGTTTGTATATATATATATACTGTATATATATATATATATATATATATATATATATATATATGTGTGTGTGTGTATGTATAAAAGAGGTAGATCACCTCGACTTGGTCATTTATTAAGTAATTGATTAACGTTGAAAAACTTATTGGGGTGTTACCATTTAGTGGTCAATTGTACAGAATATGTACTGTACTGTGCAATCTACTAATACAAGTTTCAATCAATCAATCAATCAATCGATCGATGAATGCCTACTGAGCCTATGGTGCTGTTAAGTTATTGTGGCTCAATTTGCCTTAATTTTTTTATTTCAATGTATTATTATTTAAAATATATTATTGTTTTAGTTGCTTAAGAGATATTCCTGGCTATGAATTTGCTCATTGCTATTTTTATGTTTTTGTGCATTATTTGTTGCCGTCAACATTAAACAAACAGGTTACTCATCAGTTACTCAGTACTTGAGTAGTTTTTTCACAACATACTTTTTACTTTTACTCAAGTAAATATTTGGGTGACTACTCCTTACTTTTACTTGAGTAATAAATCTCTAAAGTAACAGTACTCTTACTTGAGTACAATTTCTGGCTACTCTACCCACCTCTGTTTATATCTCATGACACTGCAAAAAGTCAGTGTTCAAAAACAAGAAAACAAAAAACAAAAATGAGGGGTATTTTACTTGAACTAAGCAAAATTATCTGCCAATAGAACAAGAAAATTTGGCTTGTCAAGACTTTCCAAAATAAGTAAAATTAGCTAACTTCAATGAACCCAAAAATACCTTAAAATAAGTATATTCTCACTAATAACAAGTGTACTACTATACGAGTACGTATTTTCTATTGTTTCATTGAAAATAAAATGGCAAAGTCCATTTGGCTGTCATCTGTTTTAATATGAGAAACAATTGTGTCAAAGTCATGATTTTTGTTTTACATTCTTGAAATAAGAAATTCTTACTTTAAAAAGTAGTTTTATACTTGTGTTAATGACACAGCTTTGCAACATTTAATATTCTAGTTTCAAGCGTGTTTTACTCAATATAGGTCATCAAATCTCAGTAACAAGCTGTAATATCTTACTGAGATCATTTAGGACCTAAACACTTAAAACAAGTATAAAATCTTATGTTGGGCATCCTGCGCAAGTCGCGGGATGCCCAAAATGTCCATAACACACCCAGCAAAGTCCCACAGGAAGGTGGGGAGAAAAGTGAGAAAAGTCGGGGAAATGTTGAAAAGTTCCACCGGGGTTCAAGTGTGCACTCAAACTCAAACTCGAACCCGGTTGGGACTCGAACTTTGGTAGGTATTTTGAAAATTTTGAGGGACTTTTGCCGACTTTTCAAATTTTTCCCCCCCTACTTCCCGTGGGACTTTGCTGGGTGAGTTTTGGACATTTTTTGTATCCCGGGACTTGTGTGGCCGGCAGCGGGACTCGTGGGACTGGAACCCCGGGGAGGTATTTAGGACACAATTTGGACTTTTGAACATTTTGGCCGCCTTTTCCCCCTCTTCTTCCCCGCCTTCCTGTGCACCTTTGCTGGGTGTGTTTTGGAGACTTGGACAAAAATAGTTTCAAGCATATTTTACTCAAAATAGGTCATAAAATGTCGGAAACAAGCTGTAGTATCTTACTGAGATCATTTAGGAGCAAAACCCTTAAAACAAGTAAAAGACTCTAACATAAAATCTGCTTAGTGAGAAGAATTATCTTACCAGACAGAAAATAAGCAAATATCACCCTTATTTGAGATATTTAATCTTATTTAGATTTCAGTTTTTGCAGTGTATGTATGTAATATGATTTAAAAAAAATTTTGCGGCTACAGATAGATTTTTATTTTTATTTTCGGTCCAATATGGCTCTTTCAACATTTTGAGTAGCCGACTCCTGCTATAAACAATCACATGTATTTAGAAGCACAATTAAGAATATCATTTAACTAAAAAAAAATCATCATGCTTACATACTCTACCTTTTGCATTATATTCATTTATATTATTATGTGTTGTCTACCTTGTACTTTTTTATGTCACTGCCTGAAATAAATGAAAAAAGAAAAAAGAAAAGAATGAAAACCAGGGGTTTTGAAATTAAAATGAGGAAGTCAGGATAAACGTCTTTCCTAAGATGGGTTTGAAGCATTATGTTGCATGATACTGATAAAGCTCGTTCCCCAGGCATCGCGCTGCCCCACTATTCGAGAAGTTCTGCGCTAAATCCTGATGAGAGTGCGGAAATACGACCATGTCACACCAACTCTCAAATCCCTTCACTGGCTTCCTGTTCCACTCAGGCTTGAATACAAAGTATCCCTACTAACCCACCAGTGCCTCCATGGAAACACCCCCCCTCTACGTCAAAAAACTACTCACTCCCAAATTCTCCACACGACACCTCCGCTAAAAACAGGCTAACCTCTTCCAACCTCCAAGGACAAAGCTACGAACTATGGGAGACCGGGCTTTCTGCTCCGCTGCTCCCGGTCTGCGGAACGCTCTCCCTGACCACCTGAGGGCACCACAGACTGTGGATGCTTTTAAAAAAGGCTTGAAAACCTATTTTTTTAGGAAAGCCCTTTTGTAGATATATGAATACTAGTTCTAGCTATTAAGCTGTTGTAGTTTTTATTTTTATTTATTTTTATTATCTTTTTATTAGTATTACTATTATTATTATTATTATTATTTTTTTTTTTTAATACACTGTGGCACTTTGAGGTGGTTTGCTCAATGTAAAGTGCTTTTTACGGATAAAATATACTATTATTATTATTAAAAAAATATTAGTCGCTTCCTGTGGAACACTCTCCCTGACCACCAGAGGGTACCGCAGACTGTGGATGCTTTAAAAAAAGGCTTAAAAACCTTTCTTTAAAAAAAACAAAAAACCTTTTTATAGATGTATGCATACTAGTTATAGCTATAAGGCTGTTGTAGTTTTTATTTGTATTTATTTTTATTATCTTTTCATTATTATTACTATTGTTATTTTTTTTAATACACTGTGGCACTTTGAGGTGGTTTGCTCAATGTAAAGTGTTTTTTACAAATAAAATCTATTATTATTCTTATTATTATTATTATTATCATTATTATTATTAAACAATAATTAGTCGCTCCCCTGTGGAACACTCTCCCTGACCACCTGAGGGCACCGCAGAATGTGGCTGCTCTTAAAAAGGCTTTAAAAAAAAAAAAAAAAAAAAAATGCAACTCATTTTAATAGTTGACAAACTATTAAAATTAAAAAAAAAAATGCAACTCATTTTAATAGTTGACAAACTATTAAAATAAAAAAAAAAGGCTTAAAAACGTTTCTTTTTTAAAAATGCCTTTTTATAGATATATGCATACTAGTTCCAGCTATTAGGCTGTTGTATTTTTTATTTTATTTATTTTTATTATCTTTTTATTATTATTACTATCATTATTTCGTTAATACACTGTGGCACTTTGAGGTGGTTTGTTCAATGTAAAGTGTTTTTTACAAATAAAATCTATTATTATTATTTTTTTTTTCTTCTTTTTTATTAAACAATAATTAGTTGCTCCCCTGCGGAACATTCAACCTGACCACCTGAGGGCACCACAGACTGTGGATGCTTTTAAAAAAGGCTTAAAAACCTTTATTTAAAAAAAAAAACACCTTTTGATGGATATAGGCATACGAGTTCTAGCTATTAGGATGTTCTAGTTTTTATTTTTATTATATTTGTATTATTATTCTGGTTTATTTTTATTTTTTAATACACTGTAGCACTTGAGGGTTGTTTACTCAATGTAAAGTGTGTTTTACAAATGAAATCTATTATTATTATTATTATTAATAAACAATAATTAGTCGCTCCCCGACAGACAAATTTGAGTTTTTCTACCTCTGAGTTGAAGCGGATTTGGCAGACATTGCAGGAGATGATGGGCCGCTTTGTCCTCACCACAGGGGGGCCAAAGGTGTGCGTCATCACAGCCTTCTGCACGGGGTCCATCTGAGGAGAGCGGGCACAGAGCTATTGTTACCAACACAGGACGACACTTGATGTTGGCACAGGAGCTGCAGGAACAAGGACTGCGGAGGTGAGTGCTGTGGACAAGATGGTGTGTTTTTTGGTTTTTTTTTTGCAGCTGTTACTGTCTGGGCCGCACTTCCTTCACGGGTGTGGTTCTTGTGTTTCGCCCTGTGGTCTGAAGGGCCAAATTACAGACTGTCTCCAACTAAAAAAAGACTTTTAAAACTCTTTGTGACAATACACAATACGTATATACAGAGTATGTATTTTTAAATATATTCTTTTGATGACTCATTTTCGCCGCAACAAAAGATGTCCCCTGTAAAAAAATATTGTACATCCTTTTTCACTTTTCTTTGACATAATTCTAAAATAGACATACCGTATTTTGAGTATATTAGCCACAGCCATTTAATTTTACAAGGAAAAAGATATTTTCCCCTATATTCACCGCGCAGTGTGGAATTTCAGCACCGGAGCCAAGCGTGCAGTTTTTAACCAGGTTTTAATGTAAATATATTTTATCCAAATTTTCCCTCCTCTCTCCCAGACCGCTCACTGTTAAAGACATCAGATGATTAGATAACTAGTACCACCTGGGAGATCTAATCACCTGTGTCTCGCCATCTGAGGTCCTCTCCAAGGTTTCTCATAGTCAGCATTGTCACTGGCGTCCCACTGGATGTGAATTCTCCCTGCCCACTGGGTGTGAGTTTTCCTTGCCCTTTTGTGGGTTCTTCCGAGGATGTTGTAGTCGTAATGGTTTGTGCAGTCCTTTGAGACATTTGTGATTTGGGGCTATATAAATAAACATTGATTGATTGATTGATCAGCACTGCCACGCCCCCATCTGATGGCACTCTGTCTTCAGTACCACGGACAGAGGCGGTGACTTTCGCTCCTGCAAGCAGCGCTGGCCACCCCTCCCTCCACACGTGGTTTCGAAATGAGTAATTTACAGCGAAATATTTTATGCATTTTTATTTACATACCTTTAGTAGTTTCCTAACAGTGTCCATAACCTGACAGTAAAACGGCGGATCAAACAAAACAGAGGTCATCGTTAAGCTCTCCAATCAGCTAAACAAACTCAATAACTCCACGGTGACATTTTGGTGTGTTTACTGAGGAATTTGTGTAACTGGAACAATACAAAATGAATGCCGTTGCCAGTTAATAATACTAACACAGACACCAGTAAAAGTGTTAGCATAGTAGCTAATGCTAACGACTAGAGGTGGGAATATTTGAGCACCTCAGGATTCGATTACAATTACAATGATCTGATGAAAAATCGATTATTGACGCATCTTTAATTTATGTAAATTGATGCAGTTTTGCATTTATTTTCGATCTACTAAATAAGAGTTTTTTACTTGCAACATAAAAAAAAAAAATTCGAATAAGAAACAGGTAAATTAATTCCCACATTTAATGAATTAATAAAAATGTGTGCAAAACTGGACCACAAGCTGGTTGGATCTCTCAGTTTGGTGGCTCGCTGCAGTCTGTCGGCATTACTTTATTTACAATAAATACATCGATTATTGATTATTGATGTTTACTCATCGTTTTCAATATTGTCCAAATTGCGATGCATGTACAAATGTGCATGAGAACACCCCGACAGTCATCACGCATGGGACGGTTTGGTAAGTAAGAAATGTTGTAGTTATATTGTAAAACTTACAAACGTTGCTTGGAGTGATGAATGAGGAATCCACATGAGTAGGAACGCTATGGACGGCTAAAAGACTGGATGGCACTCCGGTTGGGGGACGAAATAAAAAGCACTATCGGTAAATGGAAAGACACTGCTGATATCGTCCATAAGATGGCGCCATAGCACAAACAATGAAACAAACTTTTAGCGAAGAAACATCCGTAAATTAGCTGCACCGTCTTATATGCTGCAGGGTTCAAAGTGTAGGAAAAAAGTATCGGCTTTATGGTAACCCATTTTTTTATCATTTCAGTATCAAGGCACCGTATGGGACATGGATTTTTTCTGAATGCTTTGAATGGGGAAAAAAATTAGCGCCATATCGTGGACAAAAAAATAGAGAAGTAGAAATCCTTGCACAAAAAACTGCAGTAGGTTATGTTAAGATAGAAAATATCATTTGGGGACATTTTTGAAGTTACTCATTGTTGCTAAATTTATTTGAAATCATTTATTTTAGGCCTTTATGAGGACGAAATAAAACAATTCTCTTTCTTCTCTTAGAAAAAAATATGGCCCTAAGAATATTGAGAATTAATTATCAAGGATTAAGAATGTACATGTCAGCGCGTGGACTTTGGGGTTTGTTTTTCCGGAAGGCAAAGGAAAGTTGGCGCGGGCAAGACGTGAAGGTAGGGACATATTTATTAATTGCTATAAAAAAAAGGTCCAAAACTAAAGGCGCGCACAAAGGCGGAGAACAAACTTGGCTTTGAAAACAATAACTAGCACTTGGGCAAAAAAAACTATGAACGTGAAACAAATAAACACTTACTGTGACAAGAATAATCAAACTCACGTGGCATGGCAAGGAGCAAAACTATGGACAGTATCAGTGACAGAGGTAGCATGGCATGAAGTGAACGGAGGTAATAAAGGTTGATGTCGCCAGGCCGACTACCTGATAACTGTAGGGACGGCGTGGCGCAGTGGAAGAGTGGCCGTGCGCAACCCGAGGGTCCCTGGTTCAATTCCCACCTAGTACCAACCTCGTTGTGTCCTTGAGCAAGACACTTCACCCTTGCTCCTGATGGGTGATGGTTAGCGCCTTGCATGGCAGCTCCCTTCTTTGGGGCGGCGTAGCTCCCTTCTTTGGGGCGGCATAGCTCGGTTGGTAGAGCGGCCGTGCCAGCAACTTGAGGGTTGCAGGTTCGATTCCCGCTTCCGCCATCCTAGTCACTGCCGTTGTGTCCTTGGGCAAGACACTTTACCCACCTGCTCCCAGTGCCACCCACACTGGTTTAAATGTAACTTATATATTGGGTTTCACTATGTAAAGCGCTTTGAGTCACTAGAGAAAAGCGCTATACAAATATAATTCACTTCACTTCATCAGTGTGTGAATGGGAAGTAGAGTCAAAGCGCTTTGAGTACCTTGAAGGTAGAAAAGCGCCATACAAGTACAACCCATTTACTATCGGTGAATGGAAAGACACTGCTGATCTCGTCCATAAGATGGCGCCATAGCACAAACAATAAAAACTAATTAAAAACTTTTTATTATGGCCTTCAGAGAAGAAAAATCCATAAATTAGCTGCGCCGTTTTATATGCCTCAGGGTTTAAAGTGTAGGGAAAAAGTATCGGCTTTATGGTAACCCATTTTTTATTTATTTTTCAGTGGAATACAAGTTTACTTCTGTGTGGGTCAGACTGCATTCACATAAAAAATTTAATTTCTTATTTTTTTTTTGTAATGTCAACAGCCACTTAAAATGTAGGATTTGACTAAAAAAAATCAGAATTGGACATCCGACCCCGCAGTGTGAACGTTGCTTCTGTAAGGAGAAAAAGTATCGGCTTTATGGTAACCCATTTTTTATTATTTTTTTCAGTGGAATATAACTTTACTTCTGTGAACACTGCAGTGTGGGTCAGACTGCATTCACATTAAAAATTAAATTTTTGCATTTTTTTTTGTAATGTCAACAGCCACTTAAAATGTAGGATTTGATAAAAAAAAATCAGAATTTGACATCCGACCCCGCAGTGTGAACGTTGCTACTGTAAGGAGAAAAAGTTGAAATGTTGATGCTTATAACATGCAGGCTTTAAATATTTACAATTTACTTGCAGATAGGATTGCTTTTAGCGTCTTTTACACAATGAAAACTTCAAAGAGATCCGCCGTACCCTGCGAGTTGTCAATCTGCAGCCCTCGCTGTAAAAAGTTTGATGTGTGTAATGAAAGCAGGTCGGCGAGGTAGCGAACCAAAGCTGCCATTATCCGGCAACTGGGAATACAAACGGCAGAGGAAAAATATAGAGGACAAGAATGAAAGAGGAAGAACAACAAAAGAGCTGAAAATAAAATCAAAACGTGAATACGCCGGCGATGCATTCCAACAGGGTTTGGGTTTTCAGACCAATTATACGGTTTCCCCGGTGCCTGGAGCTTTGGAGAGTAAACAGTCTCTCATTTGGCAGACAGGCTCGGAGTGGAGGTAGCAGATGAGAGGCTGAGTAAAACCACACAGAACTTTTCGTGGTTGCTGAGGGCGACACCAGCAATGTGTGTGTGTGTGTGTGTGTGTGTGTGTGTGTGTGTGTGTGTGTGTGTGTGTGTGTGCGCGTGTGTGTGTGTCTGAACACTGACAGGAAGCACTCCTGACTTACTGTAACATGAAAGGTGACCCAGATCTTATCCATCCATCCACCCATCTTCTCCCGCTTATCTGAGGTCGGTTCGCGGGGGCAGCAGCCTAAGCAGAGAAGCCCAGACTTTCCTCTCCCCAGCCACTTCGTCTAGCTCTTCCCGGGGGATCCCGAGGTGTTCCCAGGCCAGCCGGGAGACATAGTTTTCCCAACGTGTCCCAGGTCTTCCCTGTGGCCTCCTATAGGGAGGCGTTCGGGTGGCATCCCGGATGACAGAGCTTCTCACCCTATCTCTAAGGAAGAGACCCAAACTCATTTCGGCCGCTTGTACCCGTGATCTTGTCCTTTCGGTCATAACCCAAAGCTCATGACCATAGGTGAGGATAGGAACGTAGATCGACCGGTAAATGGAGAGCTTTGCCTTCCGGCTCAGCTCCTTCTTCACCACAACGGATCGATACAGCGTCCGCATTACTGAAGACGCCGCACCGATCCGCTTGTCGAGCTCACCATCCACTCTTCCCTCACTTGTGAACAAGACTCCTAGGTACTTGAACTCCTCCACTTGGGGCAGGGTCTCCTCCGCACTTCCACCATGGACTCGGACTTGGAGGTGCTGATTCTCATCCCGGTCGCTTCACGCTCGGCTGCGAACCGATCCAGTGAGAGCTGAAGATCCTGGCCAGATGAAGCCATCAGGACCACATCATCTGCAAAAAGCAGAGACCTAATCCTGTGGTCACCAAACTGGATCCCCCAACGCCTAGAAATTCTGTCCATAAAAGTTTTGAAAAGAATCGGTGACAAAGGACAGTCCTGGCGGATTCCAACCCTCACTGGAAACGGGTCCGACTTACTACCGGCAATGCGGACTAAGTTCTGACACTGATCATACAGGGACCTCAGACAGTCCGATACCCCATACTGTCTAAGCACTCTTCACAGGACTTCCCGAGGGACCAGGTCCAATGCCTTCTCCATGTAGACTGGTTGGGCAAACAAATTGTATGCAAATATCAGTTATGTTGTGGTTTAAAGCCCAACTTAAGAACTTCCAATTTTGGTTGATTTTGGCCACGCCAGAAGACCAAAAGCGGTAGTGTTCCCCCCCCCCCAAAAAAAAGACTACATCACATGACTAGTGTATATAGCGTCAGAGTGACAAGATGTCCACTGTAATATTGGCACAAGTAATATGTCTCTAATGACTATGCTGATGTTGTATAGCAGACACTATCAAAAAATAATCTTGGCTTGAGCTACAAACATGACGCTACCACCAAGAATGTATCGGGGCGGATGCAGGTCTGAAGCAAAGAAAGATTGGCGTGAGAGTTTATTCGAAGGAAGTAGTAGTGAAACTAACACGTTGGTGGCTATATATTGCTACCAGGCAAATTTCCGATAGCTAACTTTAGCATTACCATTTTGATTTGAGCATCGAAACAGGAACAGAGCCAAGGCAGCATCGGTCAAAACTCCCTGAGGTCACGCTAGCGTGTGAAAGCCGGTACAATGTTGATCCTGACCGTTCTTTTACCCGAGTGTCTCCTCAGATAAAACTTTTCGTTTCTTTGGTTGTTTTGGAGCTTCATCCGCAATAGCAGTAATTGCACTTCTTCTGGTTGCACGCAGGCGTTCGCATCGACTTCCTTCTTTTTAACGAATGGGAAACGGATAGTGACGTATGCCGCAAAGCAAGTCAGCACATTTGTAGTTTTTTTAATGTGGCAGGGTTCCTGCCACCCTCCCCAAAGTCACTAAATGCCAGTAATAGCGATACAGACTCTCTTACGCCATGACAGAGGTGCCCTTTAATTAGATGTAAGTCGATATATCATCGCAAAACTTAAAAAAATATTTTACGAAGGTTTACAAGTTACAAACCCCGTTTCCATATGAGTTGGGAAATTGTGTTAGATGTAAATATAAACGGAATAAAATGATTCGCAAATCCTTTTCAACCCATATTCAGTTGGAATGCACTACAAAGACAACATATTTGATATTCAAACTCCTAAACTTTATCATTTTTTGCAAATAATAATGAACTTAAAATTTCATGGCTGCAACATGTGCCAAAGTAGTTGGGAAAGAGCATGTTCACCACTGTGTTACATCGCCTTTTCTTTTAACAACACTCAATAAACGTTTGGGAACTGAGGAAACTAATTGTTGAAGCTTTGAAAGTGGAATTCTTTCCCAGTCTTGTTTTATGTAGAGCTTCAGTCGTTCAACAGTCCGGGGTCTTCGCTGTCGTATTTTACGCTTCATAATGCGCCACACATTTTCCATGGGAGACAGGTTTGGACTGCAGGCGGGTCAGGAAGTACCCGCACTCTTTTTTTACGAAGCCACGCTGTTGTAACACATGCTGAATGTGGCTTGGCATTGTCTTGCTGAAATAAGCAGGGGCGTCCATGATAACGTTGCTTGGACGACAACATATGATGTTCCAAAATCTGTATGGGCCATTCAACATTAATGGTGCCTTCACAGATGTGTAAGTTACCCATGCCTTGGGCACTAATACACCCCCATACCATCACAGATGCTGGCTTTTGAACTTTGCGCCTATAACAATCCGGATGGAAACAGAGGACACCACGTCCTCTGTTTCCAAATATAATTAGAAATGTGGACTCGTCAGACCACAGAACACTTTTCCACTCTGCATCAGTCCATCCTAGATGATCTCGGGCCCAGCCAAGCCGGCGGCGTTTCTGGATGTTGTTGATAAATGGGTTTGGCTTTGCATAGAAGAGTTTTAACTTGCACGTACAGATGTAGCGACCAACTGTAGTTACTGACAGTGGTTTTAGGAAGTGTTCCTGAGCACATGTGGTGATATCCTTTACACACTGATGTCGCTTTTTGATGCAGTACCTCCTGAGGGGTCAAAAGTCCGTAATATCATCGCTCACGTGCAGTGATTTCTCCAGATTCTCTGAACTTTTTGATGATTTTACCGACCGTAGATGGTAAAATCCCTAAATTCCTTGCAATAGCTCGTTGAGAAATGTTGTTCTAAAACTGTTTGACAATTTGCTTACAAAGGGGTGTATCTCGCCCCATCCTTGTTTGTGAAAGACTGAACATTTTTTGGGAAGCTGATTTTATGCCCAATCATGGCACCCACCTGTTCCCAATTAGCCTGCACACCTGTGGGATGTTCCAAATAAGTGTTTGATGAGCATTCCTCAACGTTGTCAGTATTTATTGCCACCTTTCCCAACTTCTTTGAAGGCTAAAACATCCATCCATCCATTTTCTACCGCTTATTCCCTTTTTGGGGTCGCGGGGGGCGCTGGCGCCTATCTCAGCTAAAATCGGGCGGAAGGCGGGGTACACCCTGGACAAGTCGCCACCTCATCGCAGGGCCAAGGCTAAAACAGTGACGCTCATTAGCCGCATCTTGCAAGCGATTTTTCTCATCTATGAAATCCTCAAAAAAAAAAAAAAAAAAGGGTTCTTGTCTCTCGTAATGATTGTGAACTAAAGGCAACATTAAAAAAAAAAGTGCAATTCCTGTTTAAGTACCAAGTGGCAGATTCTTTGCTCTCCCCTTCCAAACCTGCTCATCGCTGTTTTTGCTGACAAGAGTCTTCAATAAAATTTGAAGTGATGTTAAATGTTTAAAGGGGAACATTATCACAATTTCAAAAGGGTTAAAAACAATAAAAATCAGTTCCCAGCGCCTTGCTGTATTTTCTGAAGTTTTTTTCAAAATTTTACCGGTCTCGGAATATCCCTAAATAAAGCTTTAAAGTGCCTTAATTTCGCTATCTTCGAAACCACTATCCATTTCCCTGTGATGTCACACAGTGCTGCCAATGTAAACAAACAATGGGAATACCACAGCAAGATATAGTGACATTAGCTCGGATTCAAACTCGGATTTCAGCGATTTAAGCGATTCAACAGATTACGCATGTATTGAAACAGATGGTTGGAGTATGAAAATATTGAAGAAGAAACTGAAGCTATTGAGCGAATAGCTATTGACGCTATTCATAGCCATAGCATGGCCGAATAGCTGCGTTAGCATCGCCGGTAAAATGTGCGGACCAAACGATCAGGACTTTTGCATCTTTTGACACTGGAGCAACTTAAATCTGTCGATTGGTAAGTGTTTGTTTGGCATTAAATGTGGGTGGAAGTAAACGTAATATACTTGCAAATAAATCTGCAGGTTATCCATACATCTCTGTGCCATGTCTGCTTTAGCACCGCCGGTAAATAGCATGTTAGCATCGATTAGCGTAGCATGTTAGCATCGATTAGCTGGCAGTCAACATCAACAAAACTCACCTTTGTGATTTCTGTGACTTTATCGTTACAAATGCATCTGCAGGTTATCCATACATCTCTGTGCCATGTCTGCTTTAGCACCGCCGGTAAATAGCATGTTAGCATCGATTAGCTGGCAGTCAACATCAACAAAACTCACCTTTGTGATTTCGTTGACTATCGTTGCAAATGCATCTGCAAGTTATCCATACATCTCTGTGCCATGTCTGCCTTAGCATCGCCGGTCAAATGTGGAGACACTCTGGCACATTCGGGCCAGTGGTGCAACTTGAATCCCTCCGTGTTAGTGTTGTTACACCCTCCGACAACACACCGACGAGGCATGATGTCTCCAAGGTTCCAAAAAATAGTCGAAAAAACGGAAAATAACAGAGCTGAGACCCGGTGTTTGTAATGTGTTGAAAATGAAAATGGTGGGTGTGTTACCTCGGCGACGTCACATTCTGACGTCATCGCCTCCAGCGCGATAAACAGAAAGGCGTTTAATTCGCCAAAATTCACCCATTTAAAGTTCGGAAATCGGTTAAAAAAATAGATGGTCTTTTTTCTGCACCATCGAGGTATATATTGACGCTTACAGGTCTGCTGATAATGTTCCCCTTTAATTATTTCTTTCATTCATCATTTATATGCCTTTCACAATGTTTTTCTGCACGGAAAACTATCATTTTTGTCCATGAAATGTGTTTTTGTCTTATTATTTTTGGACGCCGGTAAGAGATAAATTGGATTTACTTGTTTTCCTCTGGGAATTTTCTTGCAAGGTACCACTGTATATAACTTATTCAGTGCAGTTTCAGGAAGAGAAGTTGCTTTCTGCTTTGATTCATATACCCTTGCAGGGCTTTTGAATGTGGGGAAGCTTTTTTTTAATTAAAAAACAAACAAACAAACAAACACTACTCGATGTCATCAATGCAGCAGGATGCAGATGTGTGTGTGTGTGTGTGTGTGTGTGTGTGTGTGTGTGTGCGTGCGCATTGTTGTATTTCTAATACGGAAAAAGCATTGCATCTAATAGAGAATGTCTCATTTGCACTCCTGGTGGTGAAATCCTTTAAAAAATAGGGATGGATTTTTCAACATATGAAATAACATGTGTGTGTAAAAATTTGTATTGCTCCCCCTCTGGCCAACATACGTAATAACAAGTGTGTGTAAGGAATTGAAATGCGCCTCCTTTGGCCAAAATTAATTCAAAAAATAAATATGTATATAGAGACATACTGTAATAGCTTGAAGTAAATAATCAAGATTAAAAACTAATTACAAACCAAAACCTAAAAGCAGTCTTTTTCTCACAATGTGTCGACTTTTTTTCTAAGAAGATTGAGAACAAATTCTCATATTCTTTCTTTTTCTGTAATATTGCCATATTTTCTCACAAAATTATTATTTTTTTACTTCAAAATGGTGACGTGTCATATGAAATTCTGACTTTTATCACAATATTGCCCATTTTTTTTGTTGTTCTTGTAAACCAGTGATATTTTTGGAGTAAAATAATGACTTTTGTCATAATTTTGCCAAGTAAAATTCATATTATTGTTATAATATTACCACAATTTTAACAATTTTTTATACAATACAAATTACGACTCTTTTCATAAAATTGCTAAAAGTTTAAAATTTTATTGTAAAATTGTGACTGTTTTTGCAAAAAAGTCCAACTTTTATCATAATATTGCACACATGTTCAGTTTTTCTTGTAAAAAAAAAACTCTCGGAAAACCATTGCATCTAATAGAGAATGTCTCATTTGCACTCCTGGTGGTGAAATCCTTTAAAAAATAGGCATGGATTTTTCAACATATGAAATAACATGTGTGTGTAAAAATTTGAAGTGCTCCCCCTCTGGCCAACATATGTAATAACAAGTGTGTGTAAGGAATTGAAATGCGCCTCCTTTGGCCAAAATGAATTCAAAAAATAAATATGTATGTAGAGACATACTGTAATAGCTTGAAGTAAATAATCAAGATTAAAAACTAATTACAAACCAAAAACTAAAAGCAGTCTTTTTCTCACAATGTGTCAACTTTTTTCTAAGAAGATTGGGAACAAATTCTCCTTTTCTTTCTTTTTCTGTAATATTGCCATATTTTCTCATAAAATTATTACTTTTTACTTCAAAATGGTGACGTGTCATATGAAATTCTGACTTTTATCACAATATTACCCTTTTTTTTTTTTGTTCTTGTAAATCAGTGATATTTTTGGAGTAAAATGATGACTTTTGTCATAATTTTGCCAAGTAAAATTCAGATTATTGTTATAATATTACCACAATTTTAACAATTTCTTATACAATACAAATTACGACCCTTTTCATAAAATTGCTGAAAGTTAAAAATGTTATTGTAAAATTGTGACTGTTTTTGAAAAAAAAAGTCCAACTTTTATCATAATATTGCACAAATGTTCAGTTTTTTTTGTAAAAAAAAACTCTCGGAAAACCATTGCATCTAATAGAGAATGTCTCATTTGCACTCCTGGTGGTGAAATCCTTTAAAAAATAGGCTTGGATTTTTCAACATATGAAATAACATGTGGTGTAACAATTTGAAGTGCTCCCTCTCTAGCCAACATACGTAATAACAAGTGTGTGTAAGGAATTGAAATGCGCCTCCTTTGGCCAAAATTAATTCAAACAAATAAATATGTATATAGAGACATACTGTAATAGCTTGAAGTAAATAATCAAGATTAAAAACTAATTACAAACCAAAAACTAAAAGCAGTCTTTTTCTCACAATGTGTCGACTTTTTTTCTTAGAAGATTGAGAACAAATTGTCATATTCTTTCTTTTTCTGTAATATTGCCATATTTTCTCGTAAAATTATTGTTTTTTTACTTCAAAATGGTGACGTGTCATATGAAATTCTGACTTTTATCACAATATTGCCCATTTTTTTTGTTGTTCTTGTAAACCAGTGATATTTTTGGAGTAAAATAATGACTTTTGTCATAATTTTGCCAAGTAAAATTCAGATTATTGTTATAATAGTACCACCATTTTAATAATTTCTTGTACAATACAAATTACGACTCTTTTCATAAAATTGCTAAAAGTTTAAAATTTTATTGTAAAATTGTGACTGTTTTTGCAAAAAAAGTCCAACTTTTATCATAATATTGCACAAATGTTCAGTTTTTCTTGTAAAAAAAAGTCTCTGAAAACCCTTGCATCTAATAGAGAATGTCTTATTTGCACTCCTGGTGGTGAAATCCTTTAAAAAATAAGGATGGATTTTTCAACATATGAAATAACATGTGTGTGTAAAAATTTGAAGTGCTCCCCCTCTGGCCAACATACATAATAACAAGTGTGTGTAAGGAATTGAAATGCGCCTCCTTTGGCCAAAATTAATTTAAACAAATAAATATGTATATAGAGACATACTGTAATAGCTTGAAGTAAATAATCAAGATTAAAAACTAATTACAAACCAAAAACTAAAAGCAGTCTTTTTCTCACAATGTGTCGACTTTTTTCTTAGAAGATTGGGAACAAATTCTCCTTTTCTTTCTTTTTCTGTAATATTGCCATATTTTCTCGTAAAATTATTACTTTTTACTTCAAAATGGTGACATGTGTCTTATGAAATTCCGACTTTCATCAGAATATTACCCATTTTTTTTTGTTGTTTTTGTAAATCAGTGATATTTTTGGAGTAAAATGATGACTTTTGTCAAGTAAAATTCAGATTATTGTTATATTACCACAATTTTAACAATTTCGTACACAATACAAATTACGACTCTTTTCATAAAATTGCTAAAAGTTTAAAATTTTATTGTAAAATTGTGACTGTTTTTGCAAAAAAAAGTCCAACTTTTATCATAATATTGCACAAATGTTCAGTTTTTCCTTTAAAAAAAACTCTCAGAAAACCCTTGCATCTAATAGAGAATGTCTCATTTGCACTCCTGGTGGTGAAATCCATCAAAAATAGGAATGTATTTTACACAAGTGTGTGTAAAAATTTGAAGTGCTCCCCCTCTGGTCAACATACGTAATAACAAGTGTGTGTAAGAAATTGAAATGCGCCTCCTTTCCCTATTATAAGATCTTCTTGTAAAGTTGTGACCTTTTTTCTTGTGAAATTCCAACACATTTTTCACAACAATTTTTATATTTGCATAGTATGTATATATTATTAATGTTGTAAATACAAATCTTTATATATTTAGAAAAGGTGGTCCTAAAGAGGGGGGCATTATTTGGAGGTCTCAAGAAGGTAAGAAATACAAGAATGTGTGTGTGTGTGTGTGTGTGTGTGTGTGTGTGTGCGTGTGTGTGTGTGTGTGTGTGTGTGTGTGTGTGTGTGTGTGTGTGCGTGTGTGTGCACCTCCTTTGTTGACCTTCAAATGAAACCCAATCTGGAAATGAAGCAGAAAATGCTGACTTGCCTTCAGCCCCTTTATTCAATCGATTAACCGTAAGTCATTTCCGTGCCGTGAAAGACTCGCCATGATTTATTTTTAAATATTTCAGAGTCTCCATCAAATAAAATGGAAAGAACTGTCTTCTGTTTGTTTGGCGAAGGACAATGTCGTACTAGTGAGTCTGTCCGTGCACGGCGAGCACTTACTGTGTTGAAGTTGCGGAAGAGGCCCAGTGTTGCAGGGTGCGGCGACTCCAGGGGCAAGTGTAGGAAGGGCTTTATGTCCAGGGAGCACGGGGGCATGACGGCTGGAGTCCTGAGGAAGGCAGGGAGCGGCGGCCCCACTCGGTTTAAACCTCCTGTATCGCAAATGACATTTGGAGAGAAAAAGAAGAAGAAGCACAAATTCATCCAAGATGAAGACTTTGGGTGAAGCAGGCCTTCAATGTGGTCCACTTAAAGGGGAACTGCCCTTTTTAGGGACAAAATGTCCCTTTGGGACAAAGGACCCTATTGTATTCCTATGGTTTTATTATTATTATACCGCCGCCTCTTTGAGCTGTAATTTGACCCCTTAACATGCTTCAAAACTCACCAAATTTGACACACACATTACAACTGGCAAAAATTGCGATCTAATCAAAATAACTAAACTCAAAATTGCGCTCTAGCACCCCCTAGGAAAAAACACAGACAAAACTGCTTGTAACTTTCGTTAAGAATGTTGTAGAGACATGAAACAAAAACCTCTATGTAGGTCTGACTTAGACCTAGATTTCATACACTGACCTCCTTCAGCAAAAATCAACAGGAAGTGGGCAAAAACCCCTTCAAAACAAAAGTTTCCTGAAAAAATGTAATTTTTGCCTCTTTGAGCTGTAATTTGATCCCCTTAAAATGCTTCAAAACTCACCAAACTGGACACACACACCAGGACTGGCGAAAATTGCGATTTAATAAAAAAACAAACCCCAAAAAATCAAAATTGCGCTCTAGCGCCCCCGACGAATAAAACACAGACAAAACTGCTCTTAGGAAGAAAACACAGACAAAACTTCGTGTAACTTCCGTTAGGAATGTTGTAGAGACATGAAACAAAAACCTCTATGTAGGTCTGACTTAGACCTACATTTCATACACTGACCTCCTTCAGCAAAAATCAACAGGAAGTTGGCAAAACCCCTTCAAAACAAAAGTTTCCTCAAAAATGTCATTTTTGCCTCTTTGAGCTGTAATTTGACCCCCTTAAAATGCTTCAAAACTCACCAAACTGGACACACACATCAGGACTGCCAAAAATTGCTATCTAATAAAAAAACAAACCCCAAAACTCAAAATTGCGCTCTAGCGCCCCCGAGGAATAAAACACAGACAAAACTGCTCCTAGGAAGAGAAACACAGACGAAACTTCTTGTAACTTCCGTTAGGAATGTTGTAGATACATGAAACAAAAACCTCTATGTAGGTCTGACTTAGACCTACATTTCATACACTGACTTCCTTCAGCAAAAATCAACAGGAAGTGGGCAAAAACCCCTTCAAAACAAGTTTCCTAAAAAAAAAATGTAATTTTTGCCTCTTTGAGCTGTAATTTGACCCCCTTAAAATGCTTCAAAACTCACCAAACTGGACACACACATCAGGACTGGCGAAAATTGCGATCTAAAAAAAAAAAAAAACTTCTGGCGCCCCCGAGGAATAAAACAGACAAAACTGCTCCTAGGAAGAAAACACAGACAAAACTGCTTGTAACTTCCGGTAGGAATGTCATAAAGACATGAAACAAAAACCTCTATGTAGGTCTCACTTAGACCTACATTTTAATATTGACATCTTTCAGCTAAAACTTACAGGAAGTTGGCAATTACCCCTTCAAAACAAAAGTTTTGTAAAAACCCATCATTTTTTTTTCAAACATTATCTTCTCTGAGCGCGTTGTGTCAGCTTCAAACTTGCACAGGCAAGAGATTAAACCCTTCTGATTAAAAGTTGCGCAAAGAGTTTTTCCAACTGCTCCGGTTTTGATTTTACGAGCCTTCAAAGAACTGCTGTGCTGATGCTGCTGCTCAAGATGGCCACTTAAAAGCAGGAATCACCGGCGTGACCACACAATGCAGAGAAGGTAGGTACTGTGCGGGTAAAGATATGTTGACTGGGTGAAAGAAGGAGGCACCAGTTTGACACCAGGATACAGAGAAGGTAGGTAAAGTGCAGGTAAAGATATGTTGAATGGGTAAAGGCAGGAAACAACAGCAAAAGTCGGTCCCGTCCATCGCTGCTTGCAGTTTGAATTGTTTTTGTTGATTTTCCTATCATTCCCAAATACAGATGTCCGATATCATCGGCCTGCCGATATTATCGGCCGATAAATTCTTTAAAATGTAATATTGGAAATCATCGGTATCGGTTTTAAATTGGCGGTATCGTTTTTAAAAAAAAAATCCAATTTAGGATTCTTTAAAACGCCGCTTTGTACACGGACGTAGGGAGAAGAACATCAATCAATCATCATCCATCCATCCATTTCCTACCGCTTATTCCCTTTCGGGGTTGCAGGGGGCGCTGGCGCCTATCTCAGCTACAATCGGGCGGAAGGCGGGGTACACCCTGGACAAGTCGCCACCTCATCGCAGGGCCAACACAGATAGACAGACAACATCCACACTCACATTCACACACTAGGACCAATTTTTAGTGTTGCCAATCAACCTATCCCGAGGTGCATGTCTTTGGAGGTGGGAGGAAGCCGGAGTACCCGGAGGGAACCCACGCATTCACGGGGAGAACATGCAAACTCCACACAGAAAGATCCCGAGCCTGGTTTTGAACCCAGGACTGCAGGACCTTCGTATTGTGAGGCAGACGCACTAACCCCTCTGCCACCGTGAAGCCCCAATCAATCATCAATCAATGTTTATTTATATAGCCCTAAATTACAAGTGTCTCAAAGGGCTGCACAAGCCACAACGACATCCGTGGTACGGAGCCCACATAAGGGCAAGGAAAAACTCGCCCCAGTGGGACGTCGGTGACAGTGACTATGAGAAACCTTGGAGAGGACCGCATATGTGGGCAAGAACAGAGCGCCAAGAAACCTTAAAGGCACTGCCTTTGCGTGTCGGCCCAATCACATCATATCAAGTCAGCTTTATTTGTCAATTTCTTTAAATGTAAAGACATACAAAGGAATCGAAATTTAGTTTCACACTCTTCCATGCGTAGACAAAAAGAAAACACAACAGTGAAGTGCAACGTGAATATGTCTACCTACTAAAGTGACAATATATATAGTTCCTGTTGTTTTTAAATAGGATATGGCTGTAACAATGAGTGCTTCATCAATAGTGCAAATACATATGATATAGCAGCAGATGTGTGCAATTTTGCATAGTCATTTTTTTCTGTGGGTCATGGGATTTAGAGTTCAGGTTGTTCCGGGGAGGGGGATTTCAAAGTCCTGACAGCCTGTTGGATCGGACTGAGGAGTGAGGGGGGGTTCAGCAGCCTAACAGCCTGGTGGTGAAAGCTGTTGGTAAATCTGGTGGTGCGAGAGCGGAGGCTCTTGTATCTTCTTCCAGAGGGAAGGAGGCTGAACAGGTTGTGTGCGGGGTGGCTTGCGTCACTCACAATTGTGAGTGCCTTGCGGGTGAGGCGGGTGGTGTATAAGTCCTGAAGAGATGGGAGTGGTGCACCAATGATTTTCCCAGCTTTTTTTCACGATGCACTGCAGGTCTCTCCTGTTGTGTTGAGTGTAGCTCCCGCCCCACAAAGCGATGCAGCTAGAAAGGATGCTTTCGATGGTGCCTCTGTAAAAAAGTGGTCAGGATGGGTGGTGGAGCACTTGCCCGCTTTAGTTTTTATCCACAGCTTTTCACACACTCCAGTGAATGCAAAGCATACTTGGTCGACAGCCATACAGGTCACACTGAGGGTGGCCGTATAAACAACTTTAACACTGTTTCAAACAAGCACCACACTAAACAAGAATGACACGCACATTTCGGGAGACCATCCGCACCGTAACACAACATAAACACAACAGAACAAATACCCAGAACCCCTTGCGGCACTAACTCTTCCGGGATGCTAGAATATACACCCCCCCCCCCAACTTAACCCTGCCTACCTCATCCTCCTCATGCTCTCTCAGGGAGAGCATGTCCCAAATTCCAAGCTGCTGAAGGGACAAGCGGTAGAAAATGGACGGGAGGAAGGATGTATTCTGTTTTTATTTACCATTTACGCAACGTGCCAACTTCATTGGTTTTGGGTTTTTGTACATAAGTATTGAGAATAATAGACAAAATTCTACACATTTTTTTTTTTAAAAAGAGCAGCTCCCCTTTATGTCCAAAATGGTCCAATAGGTTTTGGTAAGGACTGAGATTTCTGAACTAAGACCACGTGCAGTATCATTGCCACCACCTCTCCTCGTTTCTTGCTGACTTTCCTCTCACGAGCCGCTCATCCACACTGGATGCTTGTACTTAAGGAATCTTCTGTGAATGGCAGGAAGTGGAGCTGAGCTCCTTAATCCTGGCAGCCCGGGTGCTGCTGATATCTGCCTCCTCTCACTTGCTCACCACACTTTCCTTCCTCATTTCATGCTCTGTTATCCTGCCTGCAACTGTGCCTTCCTCACTTCTGCACCAGTGCTGTTGCTTGCTTTTGCTTTTCCTCATCCTCTCTCTGGTCCGCCACTATTCCCGCTCTTGTCGTCTTTGGCGGGGAGAAACCCGCCACGTGCCGGAGGCCCAATCTGACTACACACCCAACAGTTTTTGTAATCTGTTCTCCTGAGATTATATGCAGTCGGCATCTTTTATTGCCACCGCCTTAGTATGCAAATGGCGAAGTGGAAGAAAAGCTATTTTGATGACTACAGACGAGGCTCCTCTCTCTGATGTATAGAAGACACTGGACATGCATATTTCCTCCTCTCCTTCCTTTTAAGATTAACGTATTTTTCCGACTATAAAGCGCACTTAAAAACCTTTAATTTTCTCAAAAATCGACAGTGCTCCTTGTAACCCGGGGCCTCTAATGTACGGCATAATTCAATCAATCAATCAATGTTTACTTATATAGCCCTAAATCACTAGTGTCTCCAAGGGCTGCACAAACCACCACGACATTCTCGGTAGGCCCACATAAGGGCAAGGAAAACTCACACCCAGTGGGACGTCGGTGACAATAATGACTATGAGAACCTTAGAGAGGAGGAAAGCAATGGATGTCGAGCGGGTCTAACATGTTACTGTGAAAGTTCAATCCATAATGGATCCAACACAGTCGCGAGAGTCCAGTCCAAAGCGGATCCAACACAGCAGCGAGAGTCCCGTTCACAGCGGAGCCAGCAGGAAACCATCCCAAGCGGAGGCGGATCAGCAGCGCAGAGATGTCCCCAGCCGATACACAGGCAAGCAGTACATGGCCACCGGATCGGACCGGACCCCCTCCACAGGGGAGAGTGGGACATAGAAGAAAAAGAAAAGAAACAGCAGACCAACTGGTCTAAAAAGGTAGTCTATTTGTCACGATCCGGTATGCGGATCGTTTATTGTTTTGCCGCTTATATGTCTTTGTTCATGTTTAGTTCTGGACTCTGCCGATTCCTTGTGTTTGAGCACTTCCCCGTTTGTTTAGTCACCATGGCAACGTTTTGTGCTCCTCCTCACGGGCTCCTGTCACACCTGTTGTTGATTATCATTTGTGTATTTAAGCCCACCTGATTCCTCAGTTCGTCCTCGGTCCATTACTTGCTTTTCGCAACATGTCACGTTTGGTATCCTTCTGCCCTCGATTATTTTGTGCTAAGTTCCGCCTTAGCTTCACGTGCGTGTGGCACGTCGTTTAATGTTTTCTGTTTCCTGCTACGTTTTTAGCATTAGCTTTCCGTGCATTGGCACGCGCTTTGTTTTTCTCCTTTTTTGCACCAGTGTTCTTTTGTTTTATTATATTAAAACATATTCTTACCTGCAATCCTGCTGACTGGTAGTGTGTGCATCCACGAAGTGGCAACTCCGCGCAACAAGTGCGCCGAACGCGTGACACTATTTAAAGGCTAGAGTATACAAATGAGTTTTAAGGTGAGACTTAAATGCTTCTACTGAGGTGGCATCTCGAACTGTTACCGGGAGGGCATTCCAGAGTACTGGAGCGCGAACGGAAAAAGCTCTATAGCCCGCAGACTTTTTTTGGGCTTTGGGAATCACTAACAAGCCGGAGTCCTTTGAACGCAGATTTCTTGCCGGGACATATGGTACAATACAATCGGCAAGATAGGATGGAGCTAGACCGTGTAGTATTTTATACGTAAGTAGTAAAACCTTAAAGTCACATCTTAAGTGCACAGGAAGCCAGTGCAGGTGAGCCAGTACAGGCGTAATGTGATCAAACTTTCTTGTTCTTGTCAAAAGTCTAGCAGCCGCATTTTGTACCAACTGTAATCTTTTAATGCTAGACATGGGGAGACCCGAAAATAATACGTTACAGTAGTCGAGGCGAGACGTAACAAACGCATGGATAATGATCTCAGCGTCTTTAGTGGACAGAATGGAGCGAACTTTAGCGATATTACGGAGATGAAAGAAGGCCGTTTTAGTAACGCTTTTAATGTGTGCCTCAAAGGAGAGAGTTGGGTCGAAGATAATACCCAGATTCTTTACCGTGTCGCCTTGTTTAATTGTCTGGTTGTCAAATGTTAGAGTTGTATTATTAAATAGAGTTCGGTGTCTAGCAGGACCGATAATCAGCATTTCCGTTTTTTTGGCATTAAGTTGCAAAAAGTTAGCGGACATCCATTGTTTAATTTCATTAAGACACGCCTCCAGCTGACTACAGTCCGGCGTGTTGGTCAGCTTTAGGGGCATGTAGAGTTGGGTGTCATCAGCATAACAGTGAAAGCTAACACCGTATTTGCGTATAATGTCACCTAGCGGCAGCATGTAGATGCTGAAGAGTGCAGGGCCAAGGACCGAACCCTGGGGAACTCCACACGTTACCTTAACGTACTCCGAGGTCACATTGTTATGGGAGACACACTGCATCCTATCAGTAAGATAAGAGTTAAACCAAGACAGGGCTAAGTCTGACATACCAATTCGTGTTTTGATACGTTCTAATAAAATATTATGATCGACGGTATCGAAAGCAGCGCTAAGATCGAGGAGCAGCAACATAGATGACGCATCAGAATCCATCGTTAGCAATAGATCATTAGTCATTTTTGCGAGGGCTGTCTCCGTGTTCTGGTTGTGCTTACTGACCTCGAAGCAATTTTATTTGGTACATGGTGTAATGATAAGTGTGACCAGTAGATGGCAGTTACACATAAGATAAGTGTAGACTGCAGGATGGCGGTAATAAACAAACAACACCACACCTTTAAAAATGTTCCATTGAGAAAATAAAACAGGGGTCCGCTAAGTTTTTGACCGGTGGGCCGCATTGGGTTAAAGAAATGTGGCCCGGGGCCGGAAAATAGATGTTGATTGATTGATTGATTGATACTTTTATTAGTAGTTTGCACAGTACAGTACATATTCCATACAATTGACCACTAAATGGTAACACCCCAATAAGTTTTTCAACTTGTTTAAGTCGGGGTCCACGTTAATCAGTTCATGGTACAAATATAGTATATGTATGTAAATATGTATATTATGCAAGTATTATATATGTATGTGTATGTATGTATGTGTGTGTGTGTATATATATATATATATATATATATATATATGTATATGTGTGTGTGTGTGTGTGTGTACGCACAAACGTATGTGCGTGAATATATGTATGTAAGTATATATACAAACAAAATGTGTGTGTATATATATATATATATATGTATATGTATGTATATGTATATATGTATATATGTATGTATGTATATGTATATATGTATATATATATGTATGCATATGTATATATATATATGTGTATACATATATGTATATATATATATATATATGTATATATATATATATATATGTATATATATATATATATATATATATATATACAGGACTGTCTCAGAAAATTAAAATATTGTGATAAAGTCCTTTATTTTCTGTAATGCAACTAAAAACATGAAAATGTCATACATTCTGGATTCATTACACATCAACTGAAATATTTTGAAATATTGCAAGCCTTTTATTATTTTAATTAGCTGATTATGGCATACAGCTTAAGAAAACTCAAAAATCCTATCTCAAAAAATGTGAATATTTCCTCAGACCAAGTTAAAAAAAAAGATTTATAACAGCAAAACAAAATCAAACATTTGAAAATGTCAATTACTGCACTCAGTACTTGGTTGGGAATTATTTCGCATGGATTACTGCATCAATACGACATGGCATGGAGGCAATCAGCCTGTGGCATTGCTGAAGTGTTATGGATGCCCAGGATGCTTCAATAGCGGCCTTTAGCTCATTTGCATTTTTGGGCCTGATGTCTTTCAACTTCTTCTTCACAATACCCCACAAATTCTCTATGAGGTTCAGCTCAGGGGAGTTGGCAGGCCAATCGCAGACAGTAATGCCATGGTCAGTACACCAGTTACTGCTGGTTTTGGCACTGTGGGCAGGTGCTAGATCATGCTGGAAAATGAAATCATCATCTCCATAGAGCTTTTCAACAGATACAGCTTCAATAGCCATATTCCCATGGTCAAGCCACTCCTAAACTCTAGACAACGGAAGTTGCCTCAGTCAGCAATGGTTTGGGGAGCCACGTCAGCTGCTGGTTTTGGTCCATTGTGTTTCATCAAGTCCAGAGTCATGCTTCCATCTGTTGTAAAGCTCTATGGTATATTTATAGATATAAATATATCCGTGGTCATGGAAGTGACTGGAACACCCAAATCCAATTATTTAGATTTGGGAGTGAATATTTTTTGTAATATTGCGCATCGTATCATTTCTGATATTGGATCAGTACAGTAGGTGTGCTTGATCTCCATTTTTAAAACTGAGTCTAACAATTGGTATTTTCTTTGCAATTACACAATGATGAATGAAACATTTGTTTGTGTGCATTGAGGGATGGCGATGGTTAACATTCTAAAAAAAATACTATACTGTATAAAAAGATAGAGACTTTGAGGAGAATAATTAGCCTTGAATGCAAGGTCATCTACTAAACATTCTGCTCAGTCTTTTCTGTGTCGAGCCATTGCAATAAAAGCAATAAAAGCAGGCTGGAAACATTCTCCGAAGCAATTAAATGCTTGGTTAACGATGCACATAATCTCTAGCAGCGCAAATGGAGGCATGTGGTGGGATCCCTCATGTTTAGTATGGATGGAGGATCCCTCATATTTAGTATAGATGGAGGATCCTTCATGTTTAGTATAGATGGAGGATCCCTCATGTTTAGTGTAGATGGATGATCTCTCATGTTTAGTATGTTTCCTCTTTGCTCAGCGAAGCGTGTGTTCTTGCTGCTCGTTTTACGCCACGTTGCAGTTTAAAAGTGAAATCATTTCTGCTGTTCCTTCATTAAAGGGGAACATTATCACAATTTCAAAAGGGTTAAAAACAATAAAAATCAGTTCCCGGTGGCTTGTTTTATTTTTCGAAATTTTTTTCAAAATTTTACACCTCCCGGAATATCCCGAAAAACTGCTTCAAAGTGCCTGATTTTCACCATCGCTATATCCACCCGTCCATTTCCCTGTGACATCATACAGTGCTGCCAATACAAACAACATGGCGGTTACCACAGCAAGATATAGCGACATTAGCTCGGATTCAGACTCGGATTTTGGCGGTTTAAGCGATTCAACAGATTACGCATGTATTGAAACGGATGGTCGGAGTATGGAGGCAGATAGCGAAAATGAAATTGAATAAGAAATTGAAGATATTGAGCGAATAGCTATTGACGCTATTCGGCCATAGCATGGGTGTACCTAATGAAGTGGCCCATAGCATGGCTGCCTTATTAGCATCGCCGGTAAAATGTGCAGACCAAACGATCAGGACTTTCGCATCTTGTGACACGAGCAACTTAAATCCGTCGATTGGTAAGTGTTTGTTTCGCATAAAATGTGGGTATCTAGTTTCAAATGTATATACAGCTGGCGTAAATAGCATGTTAGCATCAATTAGCATAGCATGTTAGCATCGATTAGCTGGCATTCATGCCGTGACCAAATATGTCTGATTATCACATAAGTCAACAACATCAACAAAACTCACTTTTGTGATTTCGTTGACTTAATCGTTGCAAATGCATCTACAGGTTATCCATACATCTCTGTGCCATGTCTGTCTTAGCATCGCCAGTCAAATGTGAAGACACTTTGGTACATTCAATGGGGGTCTGGCGGCAGATTTCTTGCCAGTGGTGCAACTTGAATCCCTCCCTGTTAGTGTTGTTACACCCTCTGACAACACACCGGCGAGGCATGATGTCTCCAAAGTTCCAAAAAATAGTCGAAAAAACGGAAAATAACAGTGTTTGTAATGTGACGGTGACGTCACGTTCTGATGTCATCGCTAAAAGACCGATAAACAGAAAGGCGTTTCATTTGCCAAAATTCACCCATTTAGAGTTCGGAAATCGGTTAAAAAAATACATGGTCTTTTTTTTGCAACATCAAGGTATATATTGACGCTTGCATAGGTTTGGTGATAATGTTCCCCTTTAAAGGCCTACTGAAATGAGATGTTCTTACTTTCGCATCTCCGGGCCAGTGGTGCAACTTGAATCCCTCCCTGTTAGTGTTGTTACACCCTCCGACAACACACCGACGAGGCATGATGTCTCCAAGGTTCCAAAAAATAGTCGAAAAAACGGAAAATAACAGAGCTGAGACCCAATGTTTACAATGGGTTGAAAATGAAAATGGCGGCTGTATTACCTCGGTGACGTCACGTTCTGACGTCATCGCTAAAAGACCGATAAACAGAAAGGCGTTTCATTTGCCAAAATTCACCCATTTAGAGTTCGGAAATCGGTTAAAAAAATACATGGTCTTTTTTCTGCAACATCAAGGTATATATTGACGCTTGCATAGGTTTGGTGATAATGTTCCCCTTTAAAGGCCTACTGAAATGAGATGTTCTTATTTTCGCATCTCCGGGCCAGTGGTGCAACTTGAATCCTTCCCTGTTAGTGTTGTTACACCCTCCGACAACACACCGACGAGGCATGATGTCTCCAAGGTTCCAAAAAATAGTCGAAAAAACGGAAAATAACAGAGCTGAGACCCAATGTTTACAATGGGTTGAAAATGAAAATGGCGGCTGTATTACCTCGGCGACGTCACATTCTGACGTCATCCCATCCAAAACGATAAACAGAAAGGCGTTTAACTCGCCAAAATTCACCCATTTAGAGATCGGAAATTGGTTAAAAAAAATACATGTATTTTTCCTGCAACATCAAGGTATATATTGACGCTTACATAGGTCTGGTGATAATGTTCCCCTTTAACATTGCGGCAAGTGACAATGGGGGCGAACATATTAACGTTGTCTGGCGGCATTACGACTTACTGCCGGCAATGCGGACCAAGCTCTGGCATTGCCGGCAGTAAGTCGAACACATTTCCAGTGAGGGTTGGACTCTGCCAAGGCTGTCCTTTGTCACCGATTCTGTTCATAACTTTTATGGACAGAATTTTTAGGTGCAGTCAAGGCGTTGAGGGGTTGGTGACCGCAGGATTAGGTCTCTGCTTTTTGCAGATGATGTGGTCCTGATGGCTTCATCTGACCGGGATCTTCAGCTCTCACTGGATCGGTTCGCAGCCGAGTGTGAAGCGACCGGAATGAGAATCAGCACCTCCAAGTCCGAGTCCATGGTTCTCGTCCGGAAAAGGGTGGAATGCCATCTCCGGGTTGGGGAGGAGACCCTGCCCCAAGTGGAGGAGTTCAAGTACCTAGGAGTCTTGTTCACGAGTGAGGGAAGAGTGGATGGTGAGATCGACAGGCGGATTGGTGCGGCGTCTTCAGTAATGCGGACGTTGTACCGATCTGTTGTGGTAAAGAAGGAGCTGAGCCGGAAGGCAAAGCTCTCAATTTACCGGTCGATCTACGTTCCCATCCTCACCTATGGTCATGAGCTTTGGGTCATGACCGAAAGGATAAGATCACGGGTACAAGCGGCCGAAATGAGTTTCCTCCGCCGTGTGGGGGGGCTCTCCCTTAGAGATAGGGTGAGAAGCTCTGCCATCCGGGAGGAACTCAAAGTAAAGCCGCTGCTCCTCCACATGGAGAGGAGCCAGATGAGGTGGTTCGGGCATCTGGTCAGGATGCCACCCGAACGCCTCCCTAGGGAGGTGTTTAGGGCACGTCCAACCGGTAGGAGGCCACGGGGAAGACCCAGGACACGTTGGGAAGACTATGTCTCCCGGCTGGCCTGGGAACGCCTCGGGATCCCCCGGGAAGAGCTAGACGAAGTGGCTGGGGAGAGGGAAGTCTGGGTTTCCCTGCTTAGGCTGTTGCCCCCGCGACCCGACCTCAGATAAACGGAAGATGATGGATGGATGGATGGATGGATGGATGGATGGATGGAAGGCGGCATTTCCCTGGCGTTGCGCGACCCATACTCTTCTCCCCCCGAGTGATTTACGAGGACGCCTCCTCAACAGCGACCAGGCACAGCGGACGCCATTGATCAGACACATTCAGAGGAGAGTTAAAGTGTTAAAGTGCTGTCAAAGTCCATAAATCCGGACCTCGCCATCTCTTGGCCCTTCACTCAGGGAGAAAAGGACCGGGCTCGCCTTCCCCCTCGCCGCGACCACCTTCTGTTTTCTCATGCAAATGTTTGGCTGCGACAAAAATCAATGCCTGTGTAATTGTGTCGTTTTGCTGGATCAGACACAGCGTAAAGTTAAGAAATTGTTTATTTGTACTAAAGAACAAACTAAGAACAGAAAGGCACTAACAACAAAACCAACAGAACTAGCATGTGAGCTAGAAATAACCAAAGATGCTAGTATGTAAGCTAGGGAAACTTTTATTCTTTGGCTTTTAACACTACGTGAGTTGTGTGGTTCTCTGTCCTCTGTGTTTTTTATACACTTTGATTTCTATTTTACTGTTTTAATTGATTTTACCCTTTAAAATAGTTTTTAATCATATTTGTTTTTATATTGGTTTTATATTTATTTATTTTTTGTTTTAATTCAGTCATAGGGACGGCGTGGCACAGTGGGAGAGTGGCCGTGCGCAACCCGAGGGTCCCTGGTTCAAATCCCACCTAGTACCAACCTCGTCACGTCCGTTGTGTCCTGAGCAAGACACTTCACCCTTGCTCCTGATGGGTGCTGGTTGGCGCCTTGCATGGCAGCTCCCTCCATCAGTGTGAATGTGTGTGTAGAAATGGGTAAATGTGGAAGTAGTGTCAAAGCGCTTTGAATACCTTGAAGGTAGAAAAGCGCTATACAAGTACAACCCATTTATCATTTAATTGGTGGAACATAATATTGTTTTTTTAATATTGTTTTCAACATGGCTGTGCAGCACTTTGTAAACGTTATTGTTGTTTAAATGTGCTATATAAATAAAGTGGATTGGATTGGATTGGATTGAAATAAACAAAGGAAGGAACTTTTATGGACAGAATTTCTAGGCGCAGTCAAGGCGTTGAGGGGTTCCGGTTTGGTGACCACGGGATTAGGTCTCTGCTTTTTGCAGACGATGTGGTCCGGATGGCTTCATCTGGCTGGGATCTTCAGCTCTCACTGGATCGGTTCGCAGCCGAGTGTGAAGCGACCGGAATGAGAATCAGCACCTCCAAGTCCGAGTCCATGGTTCTCGCCCAGAAAAGGGTGGAGTGCCATCTCCGGGTTGGGGAGGAGACCCTGCCCCAAGTGGAGGAGTTCAAGTACCTAGGAGTCTTGTTCACGAGTGGGGGAAAAGTGGATGGTGAGATCGACAGGCGGATCGGTGCGGCGTCTTCAGTAATGCAAACGTTGTATCGATCCGTTGTGGGGAAGAAGGAGCTGAGCCGGAAGGCAAAGCTCTCAATTTACCGGTCGATCTACGTTCCCATCCTCACCTATGGTCATGAGCTTTGGGTCATGACCGAAAGGATAAGATCACGGGTACAAGCGGCCGAAATGAGTTTGGGTCTCTCCCTTAGAGATAGGGTGAGAAGCTCTGTCATCCGGGAGGAACTCAAAGTAAAGCCGCTGCTCCTCCACATGGAGAGGAGCCAGATGAGGTGGTTCGGGCATCTGGTCAGGATGCCACCCGAAGGCCTCCCGAGGGAGGTGTTTAGGGCACGTCCAACCGGTAGGAGGCCACGGGGAAGACCCAGGACACGTTGGGAAGACTATGTCTCCAGGCTGGCCTGGGAACGCCTCGGGATCCCCCGGGAAGAGCTAGACGAAGTGGCTGGGGAGAGGGAAGTCTGGGTTTCCCTGCTGAGGCTGCTGCCCCCGCGACCCGACCTCGGATAAGCGGAAGAAGATGGATGGATGGATGGAACAGCGTGGAAGTTAACGAGTTCAAAAAGTGTTTACCACAAGCAGGGATAGCGAAGTCACCTGTTGCATGGAATACAAATTGTTTGGACTGCGAGAGCGAAGGAACAATAAGGGCAGGCTTAAATAAAGGGAATATTCAAAGACCAGGTTCGTGTGAAAAACAAAAGGCCGGTGACACAAATGGGTAACTATGGAAACGGAACAAAACCGGAAGTGCCACCAGGAACTAAGGAAGTCAAATAACAAGACGAGATACAAAACTGAACCAAAACCAGAAAATGACATGAATAGCTTATTGAATGTTTGCGTGGATTTGTGGGAGAAATGAAGAGCTGCAGAAGGACGGGGGGGAAACAATGGAAGACGACCAGTTTGTTGCCGCAAAGCGTGACGTGCGCACGGTCGTGCTGTGCCTAAGGCCTCGCAAATTGGCAATCTATTTGGCCAATTTAGGCCTAATGATCACAGAGGTAATGTCAATGTCAGTGGCCACCGTGCAGCCTCTCTGTATTCCCTGCCTGCCTCAGTGCGTGGCTCTGCTGCACGCTGGGACCAAAAACAGGGGGTCTGGGGGGGCGTGTGTTTGCCAAAAGAGAAAAGCAATGCAGCCATCTTGCGTTCCAGGCGCCTCGCATCTGCATCTAAATGGGCTGCTGTGCTGTGCTGTGCTGTGACGCCTGCAGAATGAACGAGCTTCCCCCTCGATAACGCTGCTGCTGCACAGAGCCTTCAGTGTCCGTCTTCGGCGGTTTATGTGACGGCGTCGCAAGTTGTCGAGTCAATTTGGTGCTAAATGACACTGTTAAAGCACAGATGATCATTTATTAGCATCCATTAAGGTCTCTTTTTTTTTTTTTTACACACTTTATCGTCCTGTAGCGTCGCTGCAGAATTGTGTTGGCTGTCTTCATGTTGCCAAAAAAAGGCTTATCAGCAGACTTGGCTCTGTTGGTAGAGCGGCCGTGCCAGCAACTTGAGGGTTGCAGGTTCGATTCCCGCTTCTGCCATCCTAGTCATTGCCGTTGTGTCCTTGAGCAAGGCACTTCACCCACCTGCTCCCAGTGCCACCCACACTGGTTTAAATGTAACTTAGATATTGGGTTTCACTATGTAAAGCGCTTTGAGTCACTAGAGAAAAGCGCTATATAAATATAATTCACTTCACTTCACTTTGAGAATGTTCACTCAGTTGTTACATTTTGTAGAAAATGAAATACACATCAAATAACAGACATGACGCTAGGTTTGTCCCGATAGCAATATTTTGGTACCGGTACCGAAACGTATGTTGATACTTTTCTATATAAAGGGGACCCCAAAAAAATGGCATCATAGCATACTTGCCAACCTTGAGACCTCCGAATTTGGGAAATTGGGTTGGAGTGGGGGTGAGGTTAAGGGGGGAGGAGTATATTTATAGCTAGAATTCACTGAAATTCATGGATCTAGTGTTCATTCAAAGCTAAGGCAAAATATCGAGGTATATATCGATATGTGTATCGTGACATGGCCTAAAATATCAAGATATTAAAAAAAGGCTGTATCGCCCAGCCCTACTGTAAGTATATATATATATATATATATATATATATATATATATATATATATATATATACACACACACATATATATATATGTGTATATGTATATATATATATATGTATATATATACACCTATACATATGTATGTGTATATACATATGTGTATATGTATATATACATATGTATGTATATATATACACATATTTATATGTAGATATATATATATATATATATATATATATATATATAATATACACATACATGCATACATATATGAATGCATATATATATATGTATATACTGTGTATGTGTATATATACATGTGTATATATGTATATACATATTTACACCTATACATATGTATATATATATATATATATATATTTATGTATATATGTATATATACATATGTGTATATGTATACATACATATGTATGTAAATATATAAATATGTATGTATATATATATACATATGTAGATATATATATAATATATACACATACATACATACATACATATATGAATGCATATATATATATATATGTATATACTGTGTATGTGTATATATACATATGTGTATATATATATATATATATATATATATGTATATATACATATATACACCTATACATATGTATGTATATATATATGCATGTATAAATATGTATATATATGTATATATACATATGTATATATGCAAATGTATATATGTATGTAAATATATAAATATGTATGGATGCATACATATATATATATATAAAACAAGCATTTTATCGTGTCGTTCTCGCTATTTTTGTCGGAATACGTCCTCAACCTTCTATTATATATATATATATATATATATATATATATATATATATATATATATATATATATATAAAATGCTTGTTTTTAACCCCCTTTTGTTCGTGAGGTTTATGAGTCATTCTTCATCTAAATGGGAATATATGAACATTCTAGCAGTCAACATATAATGACAGCAGACATTGTACAGTAAGTGATGTTTTATTATTTTTGTTGGCTCCCATGAAGTCTGTGGTGAGTAATATTTTGTGATCTATAGGGGTAACATAAAGTGGTGGGCCACGTTAAATGATGTGGTCGACCACATAAAGTTATGTGGCGGGCCCCATTAGAATTTTGGGACACTTCACAATAAAATAATGTGGCGGTTCACTACAAAATTATTTGGTGGGCCAATTTAAATGATGTGGCGGGCCAGCTTTGGCCCCCGAGCCTTGCATTTCTCTAAAGAGACGGGGCCAACTTTTTTGCCAGCGCACTTTCCAAGGGTGGCCTGCTTCTGCTGCTGTGAAGGACTCAGTTTGAAATCCAATTTACTGCAGCTCAGCTTACCCCCCCAAAGTCAAACGGAGCTCTTTCAGCCCAGAGAGCGCCGAGGACACACACACACACACACACACACACACACACACACACACACACTCCCATTCGTGTAGTTGTTACCTTCTTGAGACCTCAGAAAAAGGCCTCCCTCTTTAGGACCACCCTTTGTAGACAAATAAAGATTTGTATTTCCAACATTAATAATGTAAACATACTATGCAAATATAAAAAAGCTTGTTGTGAAAAATTTGTTGGAATTTCACAAGAAAAAGGTCACAATTTCAAGAAAAAGTTGAAGAAAAACTTAGAATTTTTGGCAGTATTATAATAAAAGTCATCATTTTTCTCAGCACAAGTCAACATTTTGGCAGTATTATAATAAAAGTCATTATTTTATTCAACACAAGTCAACATTTTACAAAGAAAAGCTAAATATTTTGGCCATTTTATGAAAGGAGTCGTCATTTTACTCGACAAAAGTCACAATTTTATAAGAAAAGTTTAAAATTTTGGCAATATTTTAATAATCATTGGAATTTTACTTGGCAAAATGATGACAAAAGTCATAATTTTACTCAAAACAAAACAAAACAACAACAAAATTGGCAATATTGTGATAAAATTCAGACTTTTATAAGACAATAGATGAATAGAATAGAATACAAAGTACTTTATTGATGCCTGGAGGAAATTAAACACCACAGTTGGCTCACAATAGACAATAATAATAAATAATAATATAATATATACATGATATGTTATATATCCATCCATCCATCCATTTTTTACCGCTTGTCCCGTTTGTGGTCCAGGGGGATCGCTAGAGACTATCTCAGCTTTATTCGGGCAGAAGGTGGTGTACGCCCTGGACAAGGCACCACCCCATCGCAGGGCTATATTTTTATATAATATATATGTCAAATGTCACCATTTTACATTAAAAAGTAAGAATTTTACATCAAACAGTAATAATTTTATGAGAAAATATTGCAATATTACAGAAACAGAAAGAATATGAGAATTTGTTCCCAAGTTCATAAGAAAAAAGTCGAAACATTGTGAGAAAAATACTGATTTTAGTTCATTTTTTGTATTTATTTAATCTTCATTATTTACTTCGTTATTACAGTATGTCTACATATACCTTCTTTTTTTTTGGTTGGCGAGAGGGGGAGCACTCCATTTTTTTACACACACTTGTTATTTCATATGTTGACTAGAGGGGGGAGCACTTTGAAAGATCCCTCCTTTTCGGGACCACCTGTCAGGCTTGTCCCTGACAGTTTTGTCTACGTCTTAGTTTTTCCTCTGCATTTGTCTTCGTTTCCTGACTTTAGTTCCTGTCAGCACTCTTATTTTGGTTCGGTTTCCTGTTTGTCTCCCTGAGTGCTGTGTACCCTCAGCTGTGGCTGATTGGCACCTGGCCACACCTGGTGTCAATCAGCCAGCCACTATTTAGACCTGTTTTCTCCTCCAGTCAGTGCTGGATTATTGTTGTGTGTGTCGTGTCGATGTCATCGTTACAGTTACTACCTGTCGTGCAACTATTTGTAGTTTGCTTTCTCCCAGCTCTTTTGTTTCGTGTTTTCTTGTTAGCCAATAGCTGTTTCCAGGTTTTCTGTTTGCTGGTTCCTGTTTTCAGTTTTAGCTATACCTGGTTTGTGTTTTGTATCTTTTATTTTGGACGTTAAAGTATGTTTTTTTATTCAATGCCTGCCACCGTCTCTGCATCTTGGGGTTCGTCAACAACAAATCCTGACACCACCCTCGTTTTGATAGTTTTCACCAGCAGGGGTGCAAATGAGACATTCTCTATTAGATGCAATGTTATTAGGACCATGATCTATGTCATCACTCCTCTTATGGAAGCTGCTTTTCCTCGTTGATGTCTCAAGGAGGGTAGAAATACTTGAAAACACACACACACACACACACACACACACACACACACACAGGCCGCTGCAGTATAAGTTAGAGGCTCAGCCCTGATGAATGTGGCGTCAGTACGTGTGAGAATTGGACGGCACTTTGTTTTAATGACAGATGTTCCGCGCCCCAGTGGCTGAGCTTAAATGCCGCCCGACAGAGAACTCCCATAAGTCCTTTCACTGCAAGTGTGTGTGTGTGTGTGTGTATTTGTGTGTGTGTGTGTGTCAGCTCGTCTTCCGGCAGTTCATTTTCTGAATTCCCAACCACTTGTTTGTAACCATCTTTTTCCACATAGTGAGGGAATGGACAGGTAGGATAAATAAGCAAAGAGATAAATCATGGCACCTGAGGAGAATGTGTCAGGCTTTCCCCTGACAGTTTGTTTGTGTTGTATTTTTTCCTCTGTGTTTAGTATTTCCTGTCTTTAGTTCCTCTTATTTTGTCTGTTTCCTGTTTTTTTTCCCCCCTGTCTGCTGTTTTCCTTCAGCTGCGGCTGATTGGCACCCGGCCACACCTGTTGTCCATCAGCCCGCTCCTATTTTTTTCTGTCAAAGTTAGTTGTTGTCGAACCCCAAGATGCAGAGATGGAGGCAGGCTTTGGACATGTCATGCCTATGGTTCATGTTTTGTTTTGGGTAATGCTATGTTTAGTTTTTTGGACATTCAGTCACGTTTTTCACTTCCTGGTTTTGTTTGTTTCCATGCCAACGCATTAGTTCCCACCTTGTCACGCCCCTGCCCCTCAGTCCCACACCTGTTCCTGATTATCACAGCCAGTATTTAAGTAATTTTCTTTCTGGTCATCATTCTGGGATCTTCACATGCGCACGCACCCTACCCATGCTGCACCTCCTTCATGTCCTTGTCCATAGTTCCATGCCGTGTAAGTTTTTGTATTTATGCCACAGTGCTAGTTTTGGTTTGTTTGTATATAGTCATGCCATTGTGCTGTTTTTGTTCTAAGTTTTAGTATAAATTATTATCCGCCATCGAGAGCGCTTTTTGTTTTGCCTTATTTATTGTATTTTGAGTATAAATAAAAAACATGTACCTGAATTCACGCCTGGCTCGTCCTGTAATCCCGCTGCGTCGAAGGAGCACAAACAACCCATGTCCAAGCCAAGTTGTGACAGGATAGGAAAACATGATTGAATTAAAACTAAACAAGAACAAACAAAAAGCACGCACGTGGGCGGATAACAAACTAAGGGAGCTAGCGTGGGAGCTAGAAAACAAAAAGCAACATAGCGTGGAAGATAGCGGGTAGCAAAACTGGAAACAGCTAATGGCTAACAAGAAAACACGAAAGAAAAGAGCTAGGAGAAAATAAACTACAAATAGCTAACAGGAACAGCTTACCGCTACGACGACAAGGACAAAGAGTAGCACGACAGGTAGTAGCTGTAATGATTTGTCGTTGCCACATGTTGTTCTTGTCATTGCTACCTGTCATCATTACAGCTACGACCTGTCGTGCTACTCTTTGTCATTGTCGTTGTAGCGGTAAGCTGCTCCTGTTAGCTATTTGTAGTTTATTTTCTCCTAGCTCTTTTGTTTCGTGTTTTCTTGTTAGCCATTAGCTGTTTCCAGTTTTGCTACCCGCTAGCTTCCACACCAAGTTCCTTTTTGTTTTCTAGCTCCCACACTAGCTCCCTTAGTTTGTTATCCTTCCACGTGCGTGCTTTTTGTTTGTTCTTGTTTAGTTTTAATTCAATCATGTTTTCCTATCCAATGCCTGCCTCCATCTTTGCATCGTGGGGTTCGACAACAACTAACTTGATTGAATTAAAACTAAACTACAAAAAACAAAAAGCACGCACGTGGGTGGATAACAAACTAAGGGAGCTAGCGTGGGAGCTAGAAAACAAAAAGCAACTTAACGTGGAAGATAGCGGGTAGCAAAACAGGAAACAGCCAATGGCTAACAAGAAAACACGAAACAAAAGAGCTAGGAAAGAAGAAACTACAAATAGCTAACAGGAACAACTTACCACTACGACGACAAGGACAAAGAGTAGCACGACAGGTAGTAGCTGTAATGATTTGTCGTTGCCACATGTCGTTCTTGTCGTTGCTACCTGTCGTGTCGATGTCATCATTACAGCTACTACCTGTCGTGCTACTCTTTGTCATTGTCGTTGTAGCGGTAAGCTGCTCCTGTTAGCTACTTGTAGTTTATTTTCTCCTAGCTCTTTTGTTTCGTGTTTTCCTGTTAGCCATTAGCTATTTCCAGTTTTGCTACCCGCTAGCTTCCACACTAAGTTCCTTTTTGTTTTCTAGCTCCCACGCTAGCTCCCTTAGTTTGTTATCCGCCCACATGCGTGCTTTTTGTTTGTTCTTGTTTAGTTTTAATTCAATCATGTTTTCCTATCCAATCCCTGCCTCCATCCCTGCATCGTGGGGTTCGACAACAACTAACTTGATTGAATTAAAACTAAACAAGAAAAAAAAAAAAGCACGCACGTGGGTGGATAACAAACTAAGGGAGCTAGCGTGGGAGCTAGAAAACAAAAAGCAACTTACCGTGGAAGCTAGCGGGTAGCAAAACTGGAAACAGCTAATGGCTAACAAGAAAACACGAAACAAAAGAGCTAGGAGAAAAGAAACTACAAATGGCTAACAGGAACAGCTTACCGCCACGACGACAAGGACAAAGAGTAGCACGACAGGTAGTACCTGTAATGATTTGTCGTTGCCACATGTCGTTCTTGTCGTTGCTACCTGTCGTGTCGATGTCATCATTACAGCTACTACCTGTCGTGCTACTCTTTGTCATTGTCCTTGTAGCGGTCAGCTGTTCCTGTTAGCTATTTGTAGTTTCTTTTCTCCTAGCCCTTTTGTTTCATGTTTTCTTGTTAGCCATTAGCTGTTTCCAGTTTTGCTACCCGCTAGCTTCCACGCTAAGTTCCTTTTTGTTTTCTAGCTCCCACGCTAGCTTCCTTAGTTTGTTATCCGCCCACGTGCATGATTTTTGTTTGTTCTTGTTTAGTTTTAATTCAATCATGTTTTCCTATCCAATGCCTGCCTCCATCTCTGCATCGTGGTGTTCGACAACAACTAACTTGATTGAATTAAAACTAAACAAGAAAAAAAAAAGCACGCACATGGGCGGATAACAAACTAAGGGAGCCAGCGTGGGAGCTAAAAAACAAAAAGCAACTTAGCGTGGAAGCTAGCGGGTAGCAAAACTGGAAACAGCTAATGGCTAACAAGAAAACACGAAACAAAAGAGCTAGGAGAAAAGAAACTACAAATGGCTAACGGGAACAGCTTACCGCCACAACGACAAGGACAAAGAGTAGCACGACAGGTAGTAGCTGTAATGATTTGTCGTTGCCACATGTCGTTCTTGTCGTTGCTACCTGTCGTGTCGATGTCATCATTACAGCTACTACCTGTCGTGCTACTCTTTGTCATTGTCCTTGTAGCGGTCAGCTGTTCCTGTTAGCTATTTGTAGTTTCTTTTCTCCTAGCTCTTTTGTTTCGTGTTTCCTTGTTAGCCATTAGCTGTTTCCAGTTTTGCTACCCGCTAGCTTCCACACTAAGTTCCTTTTTGTTTTCTAGCTCCCACGCTAGCTCCCTTAGTTTGTTATCCGTCCACGTGCGTGCTTTTTGTTTGTTCTTGTTTAGTTTGAATTCAATCATGTTTTCCTATCCAATGCCTGCCTCCATCTCTGCATCGTGGGGTTTGACAACAACTAACATGATTGAATTAAAACTAAACAAGAAAAACCAAAAAGCACGCACGTGGGCGGATAATAAACTTTGCATCTTTGGGTTCGACAACAAGTAACTTTGACAGAATGGAGTGCATCAAGTCTAGTAGGCATGAGCCTCTCCTGGCCATAAAGCTGATTCCGATTGAGCAGAATTGGATGGATGGAAGAAAAGGGAAATGGAAGACGATCGAGAACAAGAAAACATAAACAGTGGAAGTCATGTGGAAACAGGAAAACAGAGGAATATTTATACATCCCCCAAGGCCCTAATTTCAGATCCTCTCCCGTGCAAGCGTAAAACAGGTAATTGTTAGTTACCTCGCACCTCGTGGTCCAAAAAAAATATGCAATTATACCAAAAGGTCAGCACAAGGAATGTTTCCCTGGCTTCAGTGCTCGTGGGAGCCGTCGGACTTCTGACTCCTCCTCGCCAAGTCTGTCTTCACCACACGGAGGTGGTTATGTCCGGGGCCAGCGGAGAAGAGGATGGCATGGAAGCGCACAAAAGGGACGTGGAGGCGGTGACGACATCCTGTCTGTCAACATTCAAACGCCGCCGCATTGTTGTCGGGCTTTTATTTGAGTGTTTACACACCTGCCAGAACTGCACGGACGCCCCCCGGCCTGCAAGCCGAGCCAGCAAAGACAACGTGGACATGAGAGGGAAGACTTAGTGATCGTGGCAGGTGACTCGAGCGCTGCAGTTTAGTTTAGTCTTTATTTAAAGGGACAAGGCACAGAAACATTAAGCTCAAAGACAGATATGTTCTGTGCCAGATTACAGATAAATAGCTCATTTCCATCTGCAGTCCCTGGCTACCTAATTTAAAGGCCTACTGAAATGAGATTTTCTTATTTAAAGGGGGATCGCAGGTCCATTTTGTGTGAAAAACTTGATCATTTCGGGATATTGCCATATTTTTGCTAGTAGATAACATCCACGATAAATTTCCCAACTTTTGGTCGCTAATAAAAAAGCCTTGCCTGTGACGATGTGCGCGTGACGTCACGGGTTGTGGAGCTCCTCACATCTGAACGTTGTTTACAATCATGGCCAACACCAGCGAGAGCGATTCGGACGGAGAAATTGACGATTTCCCCGTTAATTTGAGCGAGGATGTAAGATTCGTGGATGAGGAAAGTGAGAGTGAAGGACTAGATCAGGGGAAGGGAACCTATGGCTCGGGAGCCAGATGTGGCTCTTTTGATGACTGCACCTGGCTCTTAGATAAATCTTAGCTGACATTGCTTAACATGATAAGTTATGAATAATTCCGCTGGTAATCACAGTGTTACAAATAACGTTCAAAATATAAAACATTCTTATACATTTCTACCGCACCTGTTCAAGAAGTCGCATAACGGTAAGAAACATTTTATTTCTCATCGGTGAGCTTCCGGATAACAACGGTATTAAAAAGAATAACAGACTTATGATGTGAAGATCTGTCACTTCATTTCTGTTTTTGCTTCTTTGTTTTGTATTTACTTCCCATCCGAGCTTTTATTTTGTTTCCATTTCCTGCTTGTCCCACTTGGGCGCTGTTTTTTTTCCCCTCACCTGCTTTGGATTGGCAGCTGGTCCACACCTGCTACCAATCATCCATCCATCCATCCATTTTCTACCGCTTATTCTCTTTCGGGGTCGCGGGGGGCGCTGGCGCCTATCTCAGCTACAATCGGGCGGAAGGCGGGGTACACCCTGGACAAGTCGCCACCTCATCGCAATCAACATGTTTTTATTTATGCTTGTCTCACGCGCTCTTCAGGCCTCAAAGATTGACTCTTGTTTAGAACCGTACATGCAAGACTGCTTCATTCTCCTATTTTGATGATATTAAAAGCTTCTTACGTGCTCTCCGCTCTCCTGGTTCCTGCTTCTTGGGGTTGCCACTACTGCTGCGGTGCGAGTTTCTGACATCTTATAATAAGCGGTAGGAAATGGATAGACGGATAGTCTATAAATGTTGGTTTTACTTAAAAAATGCAAACATTTAGTTAAAAAATATGATATGGCTCTCACGGAAATACATTTTAAAATATTTGGCTTAAATAGCTCTCTCAGCCAAAAAGGTTCCCGACCCCTGGACTAGAAGAAAAAAAAAAATAAGACGAGGGCAGTGGGAGCGATTCAGATGTTATTAGACACATTTACTAGGATCATTCTGGAAAATCCCTTATCTGCTTATTGTGTTAATAGTGTTTTAGTGAGATTATATGGTCGTACCTGAAAGTCGGAGGGGTGTGGCCACGGGTGTGGTGACCGCCAGTGTCTCTGAGGGAAGTCACGTTTCTCAACGAGGCGAAGCGAAGGCAGCCGTTGGGGCCGGACTGAGATTTTTTATTTTTCCCTTCCTCCACAGTGGAAGCATCCCACGTTCGGGGGCGGCCGGTCGGAGGACATCTGCTCCACTCATGTCTACGGCAAGAGCCGACTTATTACCACAATTTTCCCACCGAAACCTGCCGGTTGACATGTGGTAGGGAACCATGTTCGCTTGACCTCTCTGTTCCATAGTAAAGCGTCACGTCATCTTTCGGGAATGTAAACAAGGAAACACCGGCTGTGTTTGTGTTGCTAAAGGCAGCCGCAATACGCCGCTTCCCACCTACATCTTTCTTCTTTGACGTCTCCATTATTCATTGAACAAATTGCAAAAGATTCAGCAACACAGATGTCCAGAATACTGTGTAATTATGCGATTAAAGCAGACGACTTATAGCTGGGATCGGGGCTGGAACATCATACCGGGACGTTTTCAACAGGACACTTAGCGCGAAATTTAAAATTGCAATTTAGTAAACTAAAAAGGCCGTATTGGCATGTGTTGCAATGTTAATATTTCATCATTGATATATAAACTATCAGACTGCGTGGTCGCTAGTAGTGGCTTTCAGTAGGCCTTTGAAGGGATACAAGAATCATGCAATAAAATTATGACAATAAAATTATGCCATATCACGTAATTAAATTAAGAAAAGTCATAAAATGCCCTTTCATGGACACTTACTTTATATACAATACAAGTTATATATATATATATATATATATATATATATATATATATATATATATATATATATATATATATATATATATATATATATATATATATATATTAGTTACTTACAAACTGTTTTAGCTCATTGCAGCCCCCAAGTGAAAAAGTGTGGACACCCCTGCTCTAAATCGATTGTACAAGCGGTGGTGTTGTGGTCCGTTATATTTAGCAGTGGGTTTGACGCTCGCACGCGTAAGAAATGTGTGTCATGCATTTCAAATGTCAATACTTGTCATCCTTCAGTGCGTCGCCTTGATTTAAAGGTTATGTTGCTCACCAGAGGCAACACGCACGCACGCACCTGTGATATCTTGGAAGGACGGTGACGGCGGGATCTTTAAAGTCATACACACATACTTTTGTACAGTGGAACCTTTTTCTGGTTACGTTTGGGTTTGTTTGGAACATGTGTACAATCTCAGCACGTTACGTCACATTTTACACATTTTAATTTCACATTATGTCCGAAAAGGATAAGAAAGAAACAAAAGCTCATTTAATTCTTCCCTTTTCCACTTCATAGCAACTTTTATGCATTCATTCGTTGCTCCCAATTTTTTTTTACACAATTTAAATCAATGCATTCTCAGTACAACGACTCACTTATGAGATTAACAACATATATTCAACAAAGTTATTTCGTGTACTTTTTAAACATGTTTAGTCAGAACAGTTTTTTAGAGTGGATCATATTAGTGCATGTTTTTTTTTTCATGTCTCCCATATTCTAATTCCACATACTGTTATGCTTCTCAGAGTTTGTTGTTGACAAACCCCAAGATGCAGAGATGAAAAAACGTGATTTAATAAAGATACTAAGACAAAATCAACAAAAAGCGCGCACGTGGGCGGATAACAAACTAAGAGAGCTAGCATGGGAGCGAGAACATAAAAGGAGCTAGCATGGAAGCTAGCGGGTGGCGGGCAGGAAAAGAGAAGTCGTTACTTGTAGAATAAAAACCAAACGGAAGCAGGGAACAAAAAACAGTAAGCCACAAACAGATACCGAAATATAGCTTACCGCTACGCTGCAATGACACGACACGAAACGACACGACAGGAGCGACAATAAGGAAGTTACATCGACAATCCAATAATCCAGCATTGACTGGAGGACAAAAGCAGGTAAAAAATAGGAGCGGGCTGATTGACACCAGGTGTGGCCAGGTGCCAATCAGCCGCAGCTGAGGGGAAATAGCGCTCAGGGAGAAAGACAGGAAACCAAAAAAATAAGAGCGCTGACAGGAAATACTACACACACAGAGGAAAAACTAGAACACAAACAAACTGTCAGGGGCAAGCCTGACAATGCTAAAGGTTTTACGTGCAATCAAATGTTTTATATTACATTTTTGTTGACAATAATTTTTGTACATTCTTGGGTAGCAGGTTATAGTTTGCGTTGTCCATAACTTTATCCGTTTCAAAATGCACCAAATCATTGAATTTCAATATTTTGTATTGAATCGATAAAAGGTTTTAGTGTTCTATTTATCCAACATCATATGTGATTCTAACTGATCTATTTTGTAACACAATTAGTGAATGGAGTGTAGTTTTCTAATTATTTCCCGATATTTCTGTCAAACATGGACTTGGACTAGGATTGTTTCTTCGTCGCAGAGTGAATTTGGGACGAGCCAGACGTGAATGTGAGTACATGTTGATTTATTATTAAACAAAGAGACTACAACAAAAGGTAAACAAAGGGCGCGCACCAGGGCGGAAAACAAACTTGGCTGATGAAAAAACAAAAGACTAGCACAGAGGCTATAACTATAAACATGAAACAAAAACTTGCACTGTGGCATAAACAACAAAAACTTACGTGGCGTGGACTAAATTAACAGCATGGTCTTTGGCATGAAAGGAGTTAGGAAATGTGGGAAGTTGCCAGACTGATTACCTGGTAACTGTGGCTTAAATAATAACTGTGATCATTGCAAACAGGTGTGAGGGCTGAGGACAGGGGCAAAAATCAACGGGTTGGCATGGAGACAAAAATAAACCAGGAATTGCAAAATAGAACTGAGTGTCCAAAAAACAAAACACAACATGATCCATAGGCTTGACAATTTCTACACAATAACTCAGAATTGGTTATACCACTCGTGAAATATGTATTGCTACCATATGTAGAATATTTTTCATATGAGATTTCCAGTGCATATCACATTGTTATTAAGGGGTATTGTCCGTGGAATTTTGAGGAAAAAACCTTATGTTAACATTATTCTGTCAGCCTACCCCAGGGCAGCTGTGGCTACAAAGTAGCTTACCACCACCAGGTGTGAATGAATGATGGGTCCCCACTTCTTTGTCAGCACCTTTAGTATCTAATAATAGAAAAGCGTGATATAAAATGTAATCCATTATTATTATTATTATTATTACTATTATTATTATTATTATGATAACAAAATGTGAAAAAAGTGAACCCCTGTGAATACTTTCCGGACAAAGTGGGTGGATATGAGTAACTGTCAATCAATGTTTATTTATATAGCCCTAAATTACGAGTGTCTCAAAGGGCTGCACAAGTCACAATGACATCCGCGGTTCAGCGCCCACATAAGGGCAAGGAAAAACTCAACCCAATGGGACGTCGGTGAGAATGACTATGAGAAACCTTGGAGAGGACCGCAAATGTGGGTAAACCCCTCCCCCACCACACTCTAAGGGAGACCAGATGCAAACTGTGACATCATACCGATAAATTCTGGAAGATGAAAAAAATGGCCAAAAACATTTATAATGCTCCAGTTTGGAGCGCCTACTCGCACTGTGCTGTAAAATGCTCAGTCTTTCACGAGAAAGGATGGGGCGAGGTACACCCCTTTGTCCACAACTGCGTGAGCAAACAGTTTAAGAACAACGTTTCTCAAAGTGCAATTGCAAGAAATTTAGGGATTTCAACATCTACGCTCCATAATATCATCAAAAGGTTCAGAGAATCTGGAGAAATCACTCCACGTAAGCGGCATGGCCGGAAACCAACATTGAATGACCGTGACCTTCCATCCCTCTGACGGCACTGTATCAAAAACCGACATCAATCTCTAAAGGATATCACCACATGGGCTCAGGAACACTGGAGAAAACCACTCTCACTAAATACAGTTTGTCGCTACATCTGTATGTGCAAGTTATAGCTCTACTATGCAAAGCGAAAGCCATTTATCAACAACATCCAGAAACGCCGACGGCTTCTCTGGGCCCAAGATCATCAAAGATGGACTGATGCA
>NC_084612.1:73300927-73340927 GCF_033978795.1 Nerophis ophidion
AGTCCTGGCTGTGATGTTGCACGGGGAGAAAGAAGCTGGAAGAACAACAACACAAGGGAGGAAAGAGCTGATGTGAAGCTCTGCTGCTCTCTCTCCTTCTCTCACATATTTAGGGGTTGGGTATAACCTAAAGGCACCTTGCACTCCCAAGCTGTGATTGGCTGTGGGCTCGGCCAATGAGAGCGCACATTGTCGTGCATCTTCCTGGGGTTTTTGAACGGGGGAGGTTATTTTGAAGGTAAAGGGGAACATTATCACAATTTCAAAAGGGTTAAAAACAATAAAAAATCAGTTCCCAGTGGCTTGTTTTATTTTTGGATTTTTTTTTCCAAATTTTACACCTCACGGGATATCCATAAAAAAAGCTTTAAAGTTCTTGATTTTCCCTATTTGCGATGCGACTGTCCATTTCCCTGTGACGTCATACAGTGAAGTGAAGTGAAGTGAATTATATTTATATAGCGCTTTTTCTCTAGTGACTCAAAGCGCTTTATATAGTGAAACCCAATATCTAAGTTACATTCAAACCAGTGTGGGTGGCACTGGGAGCAGGTGGGTAAAGTGTCTTGCCCAAGGACACAACGGCAGTGACTAAGTTGGCAGAAGCGGGAATCGAACCTGCAACCCTCAAGTTGCTGGCACGGCCACTCTACCAACCGAGCTAAACCGCCAATACAAACAGTGCTGCCAATACAAACAACATGGCGGTTACCACAGCAAGATATAGCGACATTAGCTCGGATTCAGACTCGGATTTCAGCGGCTTAAGCGATTCAACAGATTACGCATGTATTGAAACGGATGGTCGGAGTATGGAGGCAGATAGCGAAAACGGAATTGAAGAAGAAATTGAAGCTATTGACGCTATTCGGCCATAGCATGGGTGTACCTAATGAAGTGGCCCATAGCACGGCTGCCTTATTAGCATCGCCGGTAAAACGTGCGGACCAAACAATCAGGACTTTCACATCTTGTGACACTGGAGCAACTTAAATCCGTCGATTGGTAAGTGTTTGTTTCGCATTAAATGTGGGTATCTAGTTTCAAATGTACATACAGCTAGCGTAAATAGCATGTTAGCATCGATTAGCGTAGCATGTTAGAATCTATTAGCTGGCAGTCATGCTGTGACCAAATATGTCTGATTAGCACATAAATCAACAACATCAACAAAACTCACCTTTGTGATTTTGTTGACTTAATCGTTGCAAATGCATCTGCAGGTTATCCATACATCTCTGTGCCATTTCTGTCTTAGCATCGCCGGCAGACACTCTGGCAAATTCAATGGGGGTCTGGCGGCAGATTTCTTGCCAGTGGTGCAACTTGAATCCCTCCCTGTTAGTGTTGTTACACCCTCCGACAACACACCGAAGAGGCATGATGTCTCCAAGGTTCCAAAAAATAGTCGAAAAAACGGAAAATAACAGTGTTTGTAATGTGAAAATGAAAATGGCGAGTGTGTTACCTCGGCGACGTCACGTTCTGATGTCATCGCTAAAAGACCGATAAACAGAAAGGCGTTTCATTTGCCAAAATTCACCCATTTAGAGTTCGGGAATCGGTTAAAATAATACATGGTCTTTTTTCTGCAACATCACGGTATATATTGACGCTCGCATAGGTTTGGTGATAATGTTCCCCTTTAAAGGCCTACTGAAATGAGATTTTCTTATTTAAACGGGGATAGCAGGTCCATTCTATGTGTCATACTTGATCATTTCGCGATACTGCCATATTTTTGCTGAAAGGATTTAGTAGAGAACATCGACGATAAAGTTCGCAGCTTTTGGTCGCTAATAAAAAAGCCTTGCCTGTAGCGGACGATGTGCGTGTGACGTCACGGGTTGTGGAGCTCCTCACATCTGAACATTATTTATAATCATAGCCTCCAGCAGCAAGAGCGATTCGGACCGAGAAAGCGACAATTTCCCCGTTAATTTGAGCGAGGATGAAAGATTTGTGGATGAGGAAAGTTAGAGTGAAGCCCCCCCCCCAAAAAAAAAAAAAAAAGCTATGGTTCCAGGCGACGGCAGTGGGAGCGATTCAGATGTTATTAGACACATTTACTAGGATAATACTGGAAACTGCTTATTGTGTTAATTGTGAGAACTGGTGGGCATGGTAATGCCGGGTTTGTCCCTCCGTGGATGCGTTGACATGAACACAACAAAGGTAGGCTCTTAAAAATATTTATTTAACAAAAAAAGAGCTCTGAACAGAAATACTGGAGCTAATAAAAAGGCAAACCAAAAACGCTAGTGTGAAAACTAGGAAATGCAAAAAGAAAACTAAACTTGGCATGAAAGCACAAACCAGAAAACAAATCATCAGTATGAAAACTGGAATAATCAAGTGGCGTAGCGTGAGAGCTAGCGAGAATAAACGTCGAAAAAGTAGCAGTCGTCACTTGTTGCATGAGAGCAATTTATGAACCCAGACCGAATGAACAGAGAAGACTGGCTTAAATAGGAGGGTGATAATTAGTAGCAGGTGTGCGGGGCGAGACTAGCAGGTGGACTGGTGAGTGACCATGATGACAAAGCAAACAGGAAATAAGGAGTCGGAGAAATATACAAAATGGAAAAATAAATAGCGTAGATCTGAGCAGCAGATCGCAACATTAATAGTGTTTTAGTGAGATTATAAAGTCATACCTGAGAATCGGATGGCTGCGGCGAACGCCAGTGTCTTTGAGAGAAGCCTCCTGCTGCCTTTTTGAGCTGCAGGAGGAGGTTGCCTAATCCACTCAAGCCGACTTAATATCACAATTTTCCCATCCAAAAACTTGCTGGTTGACGTAAAGAAACATGTTCGCTTGACCGTTCTGTGTTAAAGCTTCACAACAAACAAAGAAACACCGGCTGTGTTTCGGTTGCTAAAGGCAGCTGCAATCCACCGCTTTCCACCAACAGCATTCTTCTTTGACGTCTCCATTATTAATTGAACAAATTGCAAAAGATTCAGCAACACAGATGTCCAAAATTCTCTGTAATTATGTGATTAAAGCAGACGACTTATAGCAGGGATCGGGCTGGAACAAATGTCCGCTACAATCCGTGACGTCACATGCACGCGTCATCATACCGCGACGTTTTCAACAGGATACCTCCCGGGAAATTTAAAATTGCAATTTAGTAAACTAAAGCGGCCGTATTGGTATGTGTTGCAATGTTAATATTTCATCATTGATATATAAACTATCAGACTGCGTGGTCGCTAGTAGTGGCTTTCAGTAGGCCTTTAAAGTTAAAAGTACCACTAGGTGTGCTGAAAATTACCCTATGCACTTGACCCATCCCCTTGTTCTACCGCCTGGGGGGTGAGGGGAGCAGTGAGTAGCAGCGGGGGCCGCGCTCGGGCATCATTTTGGTGATTTAAGCCCCCTAACACTCAACTTTTGCTTCTGCGCCAGCACCTCCCAGCGAACATTACTGTATTTTCCAAACTATAGAGTGCACATTTTAGAAAATGTTACTCTTTTTTTTCCTACGCTTTGAACCCAGCGGCTTATAAAACGATGCTGTTTGCGTTCAATGGTTTTTATCAAACCAAGGCAGAGGACTGAAATGGTGTGTTTTTGTTCGTGCTATGGCACTGCAGCTAAAAGATTGAATCATATTTTTTTCTTTTAAAATTTAGTAAGTTCGGCTACTGGTAAATACGGTATTCGCCGCACCTGTCTATAAGCCGAAGGTGTATACGTTGTGAAATTAGTTACTTATACAGAACTAGTTTATAAATTCATACCTTATTTGTTTCCAACAGTGTCTGTAACATGGCAGTAAAACGGCTGGGCAAACAAAACAGAAGTTATCGTCATGGACCCACTAGCTGCGGAAGCTAGCTCTCCAATCAGCGACAGACTCAGTAACTCCACGGGGACATTTTGGTGAATTTACTGAGGAATTTCTGCAACTGGAACAATACAAGAAGAATGCCCAGGTTAGTTAATAACACTAAAACAGACACTTGTAAACATGTTAGCAAATTAACTCATGCTAACGATGCTAGCATCATTACACTACGATAGCACGTACAAATATGCATGAAAACACTCCAACAGACATCACACATGGGACGGTTTACTTGGTAAGAATTGTTTTAGTTATATTGTAAAACTTACAAACGTTGCTTGGAGTGACGGCTGAAGTAAAGAGCAAGTAAAAACGCTATGGACGACTAGAAGATGAAACGGCACTTCTACTTCCGGTTCAAAGTGTTAAGTATAAGGAATTCACATTCACCCAGCAGCCCCTGCAGTGAGAAAAACTCCATTAATTAGCCACACTGTTTTATAAGCCATCGGGATCAAAGCGTAGGGGGGGAAAAAAGTAGCGGCTTGTAATCCGGAATTAACGGTACATTTAGGACGGCAAGTCGCACAAGATGTAAGTCAACAATCCTTTCCCACGAGATCAGGCGGCGCTGTCACATGACATCTGACCCAGGTCCTGCTTGTTGCAGCCAGAGAGACATGACACGGGTTCAGGTTTCCTCATTAGCGGGCCGGTGGTGAATAATGCAGGCAGGTGTATTGTTGGGAGCAATGGGCCAGGTGCTAATGGGACACACACAGCATGGCTTTAATGGATGTCACCAAAGTCAACTGAAACCGCACCTGCAGACTCGGGTGACACATTAACATTCGCGACTTGCTCAAAACCAATTTTTTATTTACAGGGGACCCACACTTCCTTGTGGTCTAGATCAGTGTTTTTCAAATCGATGGCGTGACAGTCGCTTGCTGTCGTCGTGCGGGTTCAATGGACCACCCAGGAAGGACAATTTTTTGAGCAGGTTTTACTTTTTTATTTTGCAATAAATCTGTCTGCAGCTTGGATCGCTTTTCTGCTCCTTCCTCCACTGCTCGCTCACGGTCCGCTCTTTCAGCCGCCGTCGTCGTCGTCCTCTTCTCATGCGCTGCTGTGGGTTCTTCTCCTCCTTCTGCCCCGATTTCTCCTCCTTCTCCCCTTTTAGACAGCATGAGGAGATGGGTTAATCGTGTCCCAGTGCGTGAGCCACTCACCTGAATTAGATTGCGGCGGCGTCGCTCCCGGCACGCCCCGCCTCTCCGCTCCGCCGAATTCTCCGCCTCCTTGCCGCCATCTTGGGAAAGGCTGCAGCGTGCCCTGCCCCCCCGTCGGCTCCGCCTCTCCACAGATGGTAAATGGGTTATACTTGTATAGCACTTTTCCACGTTTTTTTTAAGGAACTCAAAGCGCTTTGACACTATTTCCGCATTCACACACACATTCACACACTGATGGCGGGAGTTGCCATGCAAGGCGCTAACCAGGCCCCATCAGGAGCAAGGCTGATGTGTCTTGCTCAAGGACACAACGGACGTGACTAGGATGGTAGAAGGTGGGGATTGGACCAGGAACCCTCAGATTGCTGGCACCGCCACTCTCCCAACTGCACCACGCCGTCCCCCTGTAATTATAATATGCAAATAATGTGCCGTTGCCGAGTGTCTGTGCTGTGTAGAACTTGGCAGGGTAATACTCCATGTCAGTAGGTGGCAGCAGCTTTGTAAAAAGTCAGAATGTGTCAAGTGATTTAAAGGGGACCCACACTTCCTTGTGGTCTAGATCAGTGTTTTTCAAATCGATGGTGTGACAGTCGCTTGCTGTCCTTGTGCGGGTTCAATGGACCACCCAGGAAGGACAATTTTTTTTAGCAGGTTTGACTTCTTTATTTTGCAATAAATCTGTCTGCAGCTCGGATCGCTTTTCTGCTCCTTCCTTCACTGCTCGCTCACGGTCCGCTCTTTCAGTCGCCGTCGTCGTCGTCCTCGTCTATGGCTCTCTATTTCTCTCGCTTCTCATTCGCTGCTGCGGGTTCTTCTCCTCCTTCTGCCCCGATTTTTCCTCCTTCTCCCCTTTTTGACAGCATGAGGAGATGGGTTAATCGTGTCCCGGTGTGTGAGCCACGCACCTGAATTAGATTACGGCGGCGTCGCTCCCGGCACGCCCCGCCTCTCCGCTCTGCCGAATTCTCCGCCTCCTTGCCGCCACCTTGGGAAAGGCTGCAGCGTGCCCTCAACCTCCTCATGCTCTTTCAGGGAGAGCATGTCCCAAATTCTAAGCTGCTGTTTTGAGGCATGTTAAAAAAAAAATAATAATGCACTTTGTGACTTCAATAATAAATATGGCAGTGCCATGTTAGCATTTTTTTCCCCCATAACTTAAGTTGATTTATTTTGGAAAACCTTGGTTCATTGTTTAATGCATCCAGCAGGCATCACTACAAAATTAGGCATGCGGTATTTTCTTGAATTGCCGCCAGGTGTATAGTATGCGCCTGCCTAGAATTACTTTTATTAGCGCATGTCTAGAATTTCCACAGGGTCAAACTCGTCACGTCACGAGTGACACTTCACCTGTCATCATTTTCAAAATGGAGGAGGCTGATTTCAAACATTTGAAATCGCATAAAGGGAAGAAGATTAAGAGCTATTCAGTAGGATTTAAGGTCCAAGCTATTGAATATGCTAAAAAGAACAGTAAGCAGCTATGTTTTATTAATATACCGTAGCTGCGTGTGTCAAATATGAGTCATTAAATGACTCCCACCTCCTGGTGGTAGAGGGCGCTAGTGATCCTTCTTGCGACTACTCGGCTGCAGAAGAAGTGACAACAAGCAGCGACCGTTTATTTTTTCCTCTCGCTTGCACTTTTAACATGGAGGATTACATATCTAAAATAAAACCGTTTTCTAAACTGGACTTTCAGTCAAAGCAGGAGGTAATAAAGGAAGATCTCCATCGAGACGGAGAGACTTTTAAAACTGAAGAAAGATAAGGAAGACTTCTATAAACAAGTTATCGATGCTTTTGATCAGAAGGAGCTGCGCATGGACTTCATTTATAAGTAAAGGTAAGACCATAATAACGTTTTTTTTTAGTTAAATGTGCTTTTCATGATGGTGTCCTTACATCACACTCAAATTTTCAAGCACAGGCCTAAATTTACTGCATGCCTTTGGTAAGTGCCGGAGTGAGAAGAGGTCTTAAAATAATTAGCGCCCCGGTGGCAATTCAAGGAAATACGGTAATCACGTGTTCATTCCACGACTGTATATATCGGAATCGGTAATTAAGAGTCGGACAATATCGGAATATCGTGAACGTTATAAGTAAAGGTAAGACCATAATAACGTTTTTTTAATTAAATGTGCTTTTCATGATGGTGTCCTTATATCACACTCAAATTTTCAAGCACAGGCCTAAATTTACCGCATGCCTTTGGTAAGTGCCGGAGTGAGAAGAGGTTTTTAAAATAATTAGCGCCCCGGCGGCAATTCAAGGACATACGGTAATCATGTGTTCATTCCACGACTGTATATATCGGAATCGGTAATTAAAGAGTCGGACAATATCGGAATATCGTGAAGGTTATAAGTAAAGGTAAGACCATAATAACGTTTTTTTAATTAAATGTGCTTTTCATGATGGTATCCTTACATCACACTCAAATTTTCAAGCACAGGCCTAAATTTACCGCATGCCTTTGGTAAGTGCCGAAGTGAGAAGTGTTTTTTAAAAATAATTAGCGCCCCGGCGGCAATTCAAGGAAATACGGTAATCATGTGTTCATTCCACGACTGTATATATCGGAATCGGTAATTAAGCGTCGGACAATATCGGAATATCGTGAACGTTATAAGTAAAGGTAAGACCATAATAACGTTTTTTTAATTAAATGTGCTTTTTATGATGGTGTCCTTACATCACACTCAAATTTTCAAGCACAGTCCTAAGTTTACCGCATGCCTTTGGTAAGTGCCGAAGTGAGAAGAGGTTTTTAAAAATAATTAGCGCCCCAGCGGCAATTCAAGGAAATACGGTAATCATGTGTTCATTCCACGACTGTATATATCGGAATCGGTAATTAAGAGTCGGACAATATCGGAATATCGTGAACGTTATAAGTAAAGGTAAGACCATAATAACGTTTTTTTAATTAAATGTGCTTTTCATGATGGTGTCCTTACATCACACTCAAATTTTCAAGCACAGGCCTAAATTTACCGCATGCCTTTGGTAAGTGCCGAAGTGAGAAGAGGTTTTTAAAAATAATTAGCGCCCCGGCGGCAATTCAAGGAAATACGGTAATCATGTGTTCATTCCACGACTGTATATATCGGAATCGGTAATTATGAGTTGGACAATATCGGAATATCGTGAAGGTTATAAGTAAAGGTAAGACCATAATAACGTTTTTTTTAGTTAAATGTGCTTTTCATGATGGTATCCTTACATCACACTCAAATTTTTAAGCACAGGCCTAAATTTACCGCATGCCTTTGGTAAGTGCCGAAGTGAGAAGAGGTCTTAAAATAATTAGCGCCCCGGTGGCAATTCAAGGAAATACGGTAATCATGTGTTCATTCCACGACTGTATATATCGGAATCGGTAATTAAGAGTCGGACAATATCGGAATATCGTGAACGTTATAAGTAAAGGTAAGACCATAATAACGTTTTTTTAATTAAATGTGCTTTTCATGATGGTATCCTTACATCACACTCAAATTTTCAAGCACAAGCCTAAATTTACCGCATGCCTTTGGTAAGAAGAGGTTTTTAAAATAATTAGCGCCCCGGTGGCAATTCAAGGAAATACGGTAATCATGTGTTCATTCCACGACTGTATATATCGGAATCGGTAATTAAGAGTCAGACAATATCGGAATATCGGCAAAAAAGCCATTATCGGGCATCTCTATTTATACCTTTATTTATTTTTTTGCACTAAATTTTTCCACACCAGACCTCATTACCTGCAACAGCATGTATCTTTTTCTTTGGCTTTTTACAATCCTTAGTGTGATAGAAGGATGACGGTAGAAGAAGAAGCTGCCATGTTGTGACTGAATGATGGCCCGCTGGCCCCAAAAGTGTGAATGAGACCCTTACTTTCCTTCAAGTTGTAAAAGCGCTTTGAGCACCTCGAAGGTAGAAGGAGGCGTCGTAGAAATGACGGCCGTACATCAGTTTTATCATCGGCCCCGGCAGCTGTTATTGTCCAATAAAAGCCGCGTTGTTGCCGTCGACGGTCAGCGGGTGTCAGTGAGTAACGGCCACAAAATAACCCGCAGTCACGCAAAGTGGCGGACTTGGCCGGGGAATCGCGATTTAAATTGGATTGGCTCCGCCCTCAACAGGCTGCTAAAATGCCATTTGGAATTGGAGCCGCACAGATTTGAATTAAATGGATTGCAATTATTTTTAGCCAAGTAACAGGAATCATTTATCTGGGTAGGTAAGGCTTTTGCTTAAATGTTAATATAAATGTGAGGACTCTTCTCCGGCATTGGTAATGCTGGTGTAGTTTTCCCGCAGAACACAGCAAAGGTAAGATAAAAGGTATTTATTTAATAACAAAAACACTGGTGTAAAGAGAAAGCAAACAAAAGACGCTAGCGTGAAAGCTAGGATAAAACACTAGGAAACCAAAACTTGGCACGAGAGCACAAACGAGTAAACAAACCATCAGTATGAAAACTGGAATAAACAAGTGGCATAGCATGAGAGCCATCCATCCATCCATTTTCGTACGCTTATTCCCTTTTGGGGTCGCGGGGGGCGCTGGCGCCTATCTCAACTACAGTCGGGCGGAAGGCGGGGTACACCCTGGACAAGTCGCCACCTCATCGCAGGGCCAACACAGATAGACAGACAACATTCACATTCACACACTAGGGCCAATTTAGTGTTGCCAATCAACTTATCCCCAGGTGCATGTCTTTGGAAGTGGGAGGAAGCCGGAGTACCCGGAGGGAACCCACGTATTCACGGGGAGAACATGCAAACTCCACACAGAAAGATGTGAACCCAGGACTGCAGGACCTTCGTATTGTGAGGCAGACGCACTAAACCCTAGCATGAGAGCTAGCGAGAAAATACATACGATAGAAAGACGAGAGTCGTCACTGTAGCACGTAGGCAAACTAGGATCCGAGAATGAATACCGAAAAGGGTCGAGTTTAAATAAGGGAGGTGATTAGAAGAAAACAGGTGTGCGTAGATAACAAGGGGCAGGTGAACTAATGAGCTATAATGGTGACAGACTAAACAGGAAATAAAGACGTTAAACAACAGGGTGATACTAAAATGGAACAATAAACCAGAATATGTACAGATCCGAGCAGCGGATCGCAACAATAAATATACAAACCCCGTTTCCATATGAGTTGGGAAATTGTGATAAATGTAAATATAAACGGTAAATGTTTTGCAAATCCAAATATTCAGTTGAATATGCTACAAAGACAACATATTTGATGTTCAAACTGATAAACATTTTTTGTTGCAAATAATCATTAAGTTTAGAATTTGATGCCAGCAACACGTGACAAAGAAGTTGGGAAAGGTGGCAATAAATGCTGATAAAGTCGAGGAACGCTCATCAAACACTTATTTGGAACATCCCGCAGGTGTGCAGGCTAATTGGGAACAGGTGGGTGCCATGATTGGGTATAAAAACAGCTTCCCCAAAAAATGCTCAGTCTTTCACAAGAAAGGATGGGGCGAGGTACACCCCTTTGTCCACAACTGCGTGAGCAAATAGTCAAACAGTTTAAGAACAACGTTTCTCAAAGTGCAATTGCAAAAAATTTAGGGATTTCAACATCTACGCTCCATAATATCATCAAAAGGTTCAGAGAATCTGGAGAAATCACTCCACGTAAGCGGCATGGCCGGAAACCAACTTTAAATGACCGTGACCTTCGATCACTGTATCAAAAACCGACATGAATCTCTAAAGGATATCACCACACGGGCTCAGGCACACTTCAGAAAACCACTGTAACTAAATACAGTTTGTCGCTACATCTGCTAGTGCAATTTAAAGCTCTACTATGCAAAGCGAAATCCATTTATCAACAACATCCAGAAACGCCGCCGGCTTCTCTGGGTCCAAGATCATCTAAGATGGACTGATGCAAAGTAGAAAAGTGTTCCGTGGTCTGACGAGTCCACATTTCAAATTTTTGGGGGAAATATTCGACATCGTGTCATCCGGACCAAAGGGGAAGCGAACCATCCAGACTGTTATCGACGCAAAGTTCAAAAGCCAGCATCTGTGATGGTATGGGGGTGCATTGGTGCCCAAGGCATGGGTAACTTACACATCTGTGAAGGCACCATTAATGCTGAAAGGTACATACAGGTTTTGGAACAACATATGCTGCCATCTAAGCGCCGTCTCTTTCATGGATGCCCCTGCTTATTTCAGCAAGACAACGCCAAGCCACATTCAGCACATGTTACAACAGCGTGGCTTGGTAAAAAAAGAGTGTGGATACTTTCTTGGCCCGCCTGCAGTCCAGACATGTCTCTAATGGAAAATGTGTGGCGCATTATGAAGCGTAAAATACGACAGCGGAAACACCGGACTGTTGAACGACTGAAGCTCTACATAAAACAAGAATGGGAAAGAATTCCACTTTCTTCAACAATTAGTTTCCTCAGTTCCCAAACGTTTATTGAGTGTTGTTAAAAGAAAAGGTGATGTAACACAGTGGTGAACATGCCCTTTCCCAACTACTTTGGCATGTGTTGTAGCCATGAAATTCTAAGTTAATTATTATTTGCAAAAAAAATACAAAATTTTGAGTTTGAACATCAAATATGTTGTCTTTGTAGCATATTCAACTGAATATGGCTTGAAAAGGATTTGCAAATCATTGTATTCCGTTTATATTTACATCTAACACTCATATGGAAACGGGGTTTGTATAATTCATTTAACATTTATATTGCTGGTCATACATTCCAAGAGGCTATTCCTCCCCTGACCTCCACGCTGCATTCAGCAGCTGCTCTACTCTACCTGGCTCGCTCCCCTCAGAGGACAAACATGTCATCTCAGGTCGGACACATTTACAACTCCCCTTTCCAGCTGCCGTGTACGAACCCCTGCTTTACATTTAGATTGTCGTCCATTAGGAGCGATTCTCCGCCCTCAGGACGGATCGATGATCTGAGAGTTTGCTGATATCAGCCCAGGAGCTGAGGATGTTGACCAACACATTAGCGGGCAAGTGAAGACTTTATTAAAACACCAGCTGTGTCTCTTGAGGACTCGCCGCTTACGACGGCGACTAAAATTAGAAAGCGTCAAGTGTGGTGACCTGCTCGGCGTGAGACACGCACAAACCGACGAAAGAAGTAAATCATTGCCATCTAATCACAAGAAATGAATCATGTATCAAAGCGGATAATTCACCTCATTTATTTAATCTCCTTTATCTCAGTGGCCTGAAATCACTTGTGTGATATCATGTGCGATACAAGCAGTCCTGCTGTGTGTTTACTTTTGTTTGATATTGTGCGATACAAGCAGTCTTACTGTGTGTTCACTTTGTTTGATATCATGTGCGATACAAGCAGTCCTGCTGTGTGTTTACTTTTGTTTGATATCATGTGCAATACAAGCAGTCCTGCTGTGTTTACTTGTGTGTGATATCATGTGCGATACAAGCAGTCTTACTGTGTGTTTACTTGTGTGTGATATCATGTGCGATACAAGCAGTTTTGCTGTGTGTTTACTTTGTTTGATATCATGTGCAATTCAAGCAGTCTTGCTGTGTGTTTACTTAGTTTGATATCATGTGCAATACAAGCAGTCTTGCTGTGTGTTTACTTTTGTTTGATATCATGTGCGATACAAGCAGTCTTACTGTGTGTTTACTTTGTTTGATATCATGTGCAATACAAGCAGTCCTGCTGTGTTCACTTGTGTGATATCATGTGCAATACAAGCAGTCCTGCTGTGTGTTTACTTTTGTTTGATATCATGTGCAATACAAGCAGTCTTGCTGTGTGTTTACTTAGTTTGATATCATGTGCGATACAAGCAGTTTTGCTGTGTGTTTACTTTGTTTGATATCATGTGCGATACAAGCAGTTTTGCTGTGTGTTTACTTTGTTTGATTTCATGTGCAATACAAGCAGTCTTGCTGTGTGTTTACTTAGTTTGATATCATGTGCAATACAAGCAGTCTTGCTGTGTGTTTACTTTTGTTTGATATCATGTGCAATACAAGCAGTCCTGCTGTGTGTTTACTTTTGTTTGATATCATGTGCGATACAAGCAGTCTTACTGTGTGTTTACTTTGTTTGATATCATGTGCAATACAAGCTGTCCTGCTGTGTGTTTACTTTGTTTAATATCATGTGCGATACAAGCAGTCTTACTGTGTGTTTACTTGTGTGTGATATCATGTGCGATACAAGCAGTCCTGCTGTGTGTTTACTTGTGTGTCTGATATCATGTGTGATACAAGCAGTCCTGCTGTGTTTACTTTTGTGTGATATCATGTGCAATACAAGCAGTCCTGCTGTGTTTACTTGTGTGTGATATCATGTGTGATACAAAAAGTCTTACTATGTGTTTACTTTGTTTGATATCATGTGCAATACAAGCAGTCCTGCTGTGTGTTTACTTTTGTTTGATATCATGTGCGATACAAGCAGTCTTACTGTGTGTTCACTTTGTTTGATATCATGTGCAATACAAGCAGTCCTGCTGTGTTTACTTGTGTGTGATATCATGTGTGATACAAGCAGTCATGCTGTGTTTACTTGTGTGTGATATCATGTGCAATACAAGCAGTCCTGCTGTGTTTACTTGTGTGTGATATCATGTGTGATACAAGCAGTCATTCTGTGTTTACTTGTGTGTGATATCATGTGCAATACAAGCAGTCCTGCTGTGTTTACTTGTGTGTGATATCATGTGTGATACAAGCAGTCATGCTGTGTTTACTTGTGTGTGATATCATGTGCAATACAAGCAGTCCTGCAACGTGTTTACTTGTGTGTGATATCATGTGTGATACAAGCAGTCATTCTGTGTTTACTGGTGTGTGATATCATGTGCAATACAAGCAGTCCTGCTGTGTTTACTTGTGTGTGATATCATGTGTGATACAAGCAGTCCTGCTGTGTTTACTTGTGTGTGATATCATGTGCAATACAAGCAGTCTTACTATGTGTTTACTTTGTTTGATATCATGTGCTATACAAGCAGTCCTGCTGTGTGTTTACTTTCATTTGATATCATGTGCGATACAAGCAGTCTTACTGTGTGTTCACTTTGTTTGATATCATGTGCAATATAAGCAGTCCTGCTGTGTTCACTTGTGTGATATCATGTGCAATACAAGCAGTCCTGCTGTGTGTTTACTTTTGTTTGATATCATGTGCGATACAAGCAGTCTTACTTTGTGTTCACTTTGTTTGATATCATGTGCAATATAAGCAGTCCTGCTGTGTTCACTTGTGTGATATCATGTGCAATACAAGCAGTCCTGCTGTGTGTTTACTTTTGTTTGATATCATGTGTGATACAAGCAGTCTTGCTGTGTGTTTACTTTGTTTGATATCATGTGCAATACAAGCAGTCCTGCTGTGTGTTTACTTTTGTTTGATATCATGTGTGATACAAGCAGTCTTGCTGTGTGTTTACTTTGTTTGATATCATGTGTGATACAAGCAGTCTTGCTGTGTGTTTACTTTGTTTGATATCATGTGCAATACAAGCAGTCCTGCTGTGTTTACTTTTGTTTGATATGATGTGCGATACAAGCAGTCCTGCTGTGTGTTTACTTTTGTTTGATATCATGTGCGATACAAGCAGTCTTACTGTGTGTTTACTTTGTTTGATATCATGTGCAATACAAGCAGTCCTGCAACGTGTTTACTTGTGTGTGATATCATGTGCAATACAAGCAGTCCTGCTGTGTTTACCTGTGTGATATCATATGCAATACAAGCAGTCCTGCTGTGTGTTTACTTTTGTTTGATATCATGTGCAATACAAGCAGTCCTGCTGTGTGTTTACTTTTGTTTGATATCATGTGCAATACAAGCAGTCTTGCTGTGTGTTTACTTAGTTTGATATCATGTGCGATACAAGCAGTTTTGCTGTGTGTTTACTTTGTTTGATATCATGTGCGATACAAGCAGTTTTGCTGTGTGTTTACTTTGTTTGATTTCATGTGCAATACAAGCAGTCTTGCTGTGTGTTTACTTAGTTTGATATCATGTGCAATACAAGCAGTCTTGCTGTGTGTTTACTTTTGTTTGATATCATGTGCAATACAAGCAGTCCTGCTGTGTGTTTACTTTTGTTTGATATCATGTGCGATACAAGCAGTCTTACTGTGTGTTTACTTTGTTTGATATCATGTGCAATACAAGCTGTCCTGCTGTGTGTTTACTTTGTTTGATATCATGTGCGATACAAGCTGTCCTGCTGTGTGTTTACTTTGTTTGATATCATGTGCGATACAAGCAGTCTTACTGTGTGTTTACTTGTGTGTGATATCATGTGCGATACAAGCAGTCCTGCTGTGTGTTTACTTGTGTGTCTGATATCATGTGTGATACAAGCAGTCCTGCTGTGTTTACTTTTGTGTGATATCATGTGCAATACAAGCAGTCCTGCTGTGTTTACTTGTGTGTGATATCATGTGTGATACAAAAAGTCTTACTATGTGTTTACTTTGTTTGATATCATGTGCAATACAAGCAGTCCTGCTGTGTGTTTACTTTTGTTTGATATCATGTGCGATACAAGCAGTCTTACTGTGTGTTCACTTTGTTTGATATCATGTGCAATACAAGCAGTCCTGCTGTGTTTACTTGTGTGTGATATCATGTGTGATACAAGCAGTCATGCTGTGTTTACTTGTGTGTGATATCATGTGCAATACAAGCAGTCCTGCTGTGTTTACTTGTGTGTGATATCATGTGTGATACAAGCAGTCATTCTGTGTTTACTTGTGTGTGATATCATGTGCAATACAAGCAGTCCTGCTGTGTTTACTTGTGTGTGATATCATGTGTGATACAAGCAGTCATGCTGTGTTTACTTGTGTGTGATATCATGTGCAATACAAGCAGTCCTGCAACGTGTTTACTTGTGTGTGATATCATGTGTGATACAAGCAGTCATTCTGTGTTTACTTGTGTGTGATATCATGTGCAATACAAGCAGTCCTGCTGTGTTTACTTGTGTGTGATATCATGTGTGATACAAGCAGTCCTGCTGTGTTTACTTGTGTGTGATATCATGTGCAATACAAGCAGTCTTACTATGTGTTTACTTTGTTTGATATCATGTGCTATACAAGCAGTCCTGCTGTGTGTTTACTTTCATTTGATATCATGTGCGATACAAGCAGTCTTACTGTGTGTTCACTTTGTTTGATATCATGTGCAATATAAGCAGTCCTGCTGTGTTCACTTGTGTGATATCATGTGCAATACAAGCAGTCCTGCTGTGTGTTTACTTTTGTTTGATATAATGTGCGATACAAGCAGTCTTACTTTGTGTTCACTTTGTTTGATATCATGTGCAATATAAGCAGTCCTGCTGTGTTCACTTGTGTGATATCATGTGCAATACAAGCAGTCCTGCTGTGTGTTTACTTTTGTTTGATATCATGTGTGATACAAGCAGTCTTGCTGTGTGTTTACTTTGTTTGATATCATGTGCAATACAAGCAGTCCTGCTGTGTGTTTACTTTTGTTTGATATCATGTGTGATACAAGCAGTGTTGCTGTGTGTTTACTTTGTTTGATATCATGTGTGATACAAGCAGTCTTGCTGTGTGTTTACTTTGTTTGATATCATGTGCAATACAAGCAGTCCTGCTGTGTTTACTTTTGTTTGATATGATGTGCAATACAAGCAGTCCTGCTGTGTGTTTACTTTTGTTTGATATCATGTGCGATACAAGCAGTCTTACTGTGTGTTTACTTTGTTTGATATCATGTGCAATACAAGCAGTCCTGCAACGTGTTTACTTGTGTGTGATATCATGTGCAATACAAGCAGTCCTGCTGTGTTTACCTGTGTGTGATATCATGTGCAATACAAGCAGTCCTGCAACGTGTTTACTTGTGTGTGATATCATGTGTGATACAAGCAGTCCTGCTGTGTTTACTTGTGTGTGATATCATGTGCAATACAAGCAGTCCTGCTGTGTTTACTTGTGTGTGATATCATGTGCAATACAAGCAGTCCTGCAACGTGTTTACTTGTGTGTGATATCATGTGTGATACAAGCAGTCCTGCTGTGTTTACTTGTGTGTGATATAATGTGCAATACAAGCAGTCCTGCTGTGTTTACATGTGTGTGATATCATGTGCAATACAAGCAGTCCTGCTGTGTTTACTTGTGTGTGATATCATGTGCAATAATAGCAGTCCTGCTGTGTTTACTTGTGTGTGATATCATGTGTGATACAAGCAGTCCTGCTGTGTTTACTTTTGTTTGATATCATGTGCAATACAAGCAGTCCTGCTGTGTTTACTTTTGTTTGATATCATGTGCGATACAAGCAGTCCTGCTGTGTTTACTTTTGTTTGATATCATGTGCGATACAAGCAGTCCTGCTGTGTTTACTTGTGTGTGATATCATGTGCAATACAAGCAGTCCTCCTGTGTTTACTTGTGTATGATATCATGTGCGATACAAGCAGTCTTACTGTGTGTTCACTTTGTTTGATATCATGTGCAATACAAGCTGTCCTGCTGTGTTTACTTGTGTGTGATATCATGTGCAATACAAGCAGTCCTGCTGTGTTTACTTGTGTGTGATATCATGTGCAATACAAGCAGTCCTGCAATGTGTTTACTTGTGTGTGATATCATGTGCAATACAAGCAGTCCTGCAACGTGTTTACTTGTGTGTCTGATATCATGTGTGATACAAGCATGATAACAAACAAACTAATGCTTCGAACAAACACGAAACTGTGGCAAGAAATAAACAAGACTTTCGTGGATATGCCATGAATCGAGCAACATGAACTGTGGTATCGCATGAAAACAAGCAATGACGCCGGGCCGGCCGACTGGCAAGTCAGGCTTAAATAAGGGTCTTGATTAGAAACAGGTGCGCGGTCCGAACACCAGAAGCAGGTGAAAATCATAAGTCGGCATGGTAACCAAACAAAACAAGGGAGCGCAAACAGGAAGTATGCAAACGGACTATTACGGACAAGGCTTGCAAGTAGGAACATATTTATTACCTCAAGAAATCTTGGCAGGGCATGAGCAGAGGTGGGTAGAGTAGCCAGAAATTGTACTCAAGTAAGAGTACTGTTACTCTAGAGATTTATTACTCAAGTAAAAGTAAGGAGTAGTCACCCAAATATTTACTTGAGTAAAAGTAAAACGTATGTTGTGAAAAAACTACTCAAGTACTGAGTAACTGATGAGTAACCTGTTTGTTTAATGATTACGGCAACAAATAATGCACAAAAACATAAAAATAGCAATGAGCAAATTCAGAGCCAGGAATATCTCTTAAGCAACTAAAACGATATTATATATTAAATAATAATACATTAAAATAAAAAACATAAAAACTAATCTTAGAAGTACAATTTATCCCAAAAGTTACTCAAGTAGATGTAACGGAGTAAATGTAGCGCGTTACTACCCACCTCTGGGCATGAGGTAAACAAACATAAACTGTGGCATGAAACAAACAAACAAACTAATGCTTCGAACAAACACGAAACTGTGGCAAGACATAAACAAGACTTTCGTGGATATGCCATGAATCGAGCAACATGAACTGTGGTATCGCATGAAAACAAGCAATGACGCCGGGCCGGCCGACTGGCAAGTCAGGCTTAAATAAGGGTCTTGATTAGAAACAGGTGTGCGGTCCGAACACCAGAAGCAGGTGGAAATCATAAGTCGGCATGGTAACCAAACAAAACAAGGGAGCGCAAACAGGAACTAAAAGAGTCCAAAAACTAACAAAAACAAAACAAAAACATGATCCAGACCACGGATCATGACAAAATTAAGTCTTTGTTACTTAGAATATGTTCATTTTACAAAAGTGTTACCAAAAACATATAAGTTTGACTTGAATTTGAAAAAAACTAAACGTTTTATTTTCAACTAAAGAAGGGTTAGTTATGAAACTGGGGGGGTTCGGTACCTCCGACAAGGTTAAGAACCACTGCTCTGGATCTACTGAACGGAGATATCATTTTGTCTCTTCATGAATCTTCTGCATCTGACAAAGTGTTTTCATATTCAGACTTCCGTCGTCTGTGTGCCGCGCGCTCCTTCCTGCTCCTTTCACACATTCCTCGACTCCGTGGTAATCCATGTGGAAGGTCTGGAGCGTCTACCGGTTCAATTATAGGCCACATCGGAGCTTTTCTGCCGTGCACTTTGTTTCACGGGAGATGAAAGGAGGAATTCCGAGTGTTTTGGTTGGCTGAGCATATGAGACCCCGATGTAACCTGCATTCCCCGTGCCTCAGATCCTCCATGGACCACAACTTTAAGCCATTCCTCTTTCAAAAGCCAAAGGATCGGTCAAGCACAGAAATAAAACAGTTTTACTGAAAACAGTAATACTAACCACTGTTAAATATGTAACTTAACATCAATATTATTACAGGGAGAATTTTTGACTACTAGGTTATGCAGTTACACAATCAAAATAATATTATTTAAATTATATTTTTTAAAAACCCCGTTTCCTTATGAGTTGGGAAATTGTGTTAGATGTAAATATAAACAGAATACAATGATTTGCAAATCCTTTTCAACCCATATTCAGTTGAATGCACTACAAAGACAACATATTTGATGTTTAAACTGATAAACATTTTTTTTGTAACTTTAGAATTTGATGCTAGCAACACGTGACAAAGAAGTTGGGGAAAGGTGGCGGTAAATACTGATAAAGTTGAGGAATGCTCATCAAACACTTATTTGGAACATCCCACAGGTGTGCAGGCTAATTGGGAACAGGTGGGTGCCATGATTGGGTATAAAAACAACTTCTATGAAGTGCTAAGTATTTCACAAACAAGAATGGGACGAGGGTCACCACTTTGTAAACAAATTGTCAAACAGTTTTAGAACAATATTTCTCTACGAGCTACTGCAAGAAATTTAGGGATTTTACCATCTAGGGTCCGTAAAAATATCAAAAGGTTCAGAGAATCTGGAGAAATCACTGCACGTAAGCGATGATATTACGGACCTTTGACCCCTCAGGCGGTTCTGCATCAAAAACCGACATCAGTGTGTAAAGGATATCACCACATGGGTTAAGGAACACTTCATAGAACCACTGTCAGTAACTACAGTTGGTCGCTACATCTGAAAGTGCAAGTTAAAACTCTACTATGCAAAACGAAAGCCATTTATCAACAACACCCAGGAACGCCGCCGCCTTCGCTGGGCCCGAGCTCATCTAAGATGGACTGATGCAAAGTGGAAACGTGTTCTGTGGTCTGACGAGTCCACATTTCAAATTATATTTGGAAACTGTGGACGTGGTGTCCTCCGGAACAAAGAGGAAAATAACCATCCGAATTGTTGTAGGCACAAAGTTCAAAAGCCAGCATCTGTGATGGTATGGGGGTATATTCGTGCCCAAGGCATGGGTAACTTACACATCTGTGACGGCACCATTAATGCTGAAAGGTACATACAGGTTTTGGAGCAACATATGTTGTCATCAAAGCAACGTTATCATGGACGCCCCTGCTTATTTCAGAAAAGCAATACCAAGCCACGTGTTACAACAGCGTGGCTTGGTAGTAAAAGAGTGGGGGTACTTTCCTGGCCCGCCTGCAGCCCAGACCTGTCCCCCATCGAAAATGTGTGGCACATTATGAAGCGTAAAATATGACAACAAAACCCTGGACTGTTGACAACTTAAGCTCTACATAAAACAAGAATGGTAAAGAATTCCACTTTCAAAGCTTCAACAATTAGTTTCCTTAGTTCCCAAACGTTTATTGAGTGTTGTTAAAAGAAAATGTGATGTAACACAGTGGTGAACATGACCTTTCCCAACTACTTTGGCACGTGTTGCAGCCATGAAATTCTAAGTTAATTATTGTTTGCAAAAAGAAAATAAAGTTTATAAATTTGAACATCAAATATCTTGTCTTTGTAGAATATTCAACTGAATATGGGTTGAAAAGGATTTGCAAATCATTGTATTCTGTTTATATTTACATCTAACACAATTTCCCAACTCTTATGGAAACGGGGTTTGTACATGGAACAAAAAACTACAGTAAAAATGTAACAAAACAATCGGTATGAAATGTTGTTAATTATAATTTATAATAACATACTTAGTCACCTATAATACAAAGCTGATGCAATAAAGCCCAGGGTTAACAACAAAGAGCCACCACCTAAACTAAAGTCTTAAAAAAAAAAAAAAAAAAAAAAAAAAATTGTTATTATTATTATTATTTTATTTTTGTGGTCTTGTAATTAACCATGAGTTGAGCATATGTAAGCATGTGGCCCCACTTTTAACTGTTTTTCCACACACTTATTGCAAACGCTTATTTACAGTAAGTCATTAATTTGATTTAGTCATTATATTTTCTTAAGTCAATATTTAGTAAGTCAATATTTACTAAGTCAAAATAATGACATACTTAGTATCTCTCTTGTTTTCACTTTACAGAAAAAAATATCGAGCTATATATCGTATATTGCCACTCAGCATACGGAGCGTAAAACGCAACCAAAAATTGTAGGTTTCTTCACGCGACGAAGCCGGCCTACTTCACGTTTATATTTCGCTGTGTTTGTTGCTTTTTTTGTCGCATTTGGCTTGATTGGAAAAAATGTCGATTGAGAGCAGGTGTGACGTTCATGTGTTCTCAATATTCAGGGTTTTGTCGTTCATAGAAAAAATAAAAATTCCAACCCGTTTTCAAAGGCGAACATTATCACCAGACCTATGCAAGCGTCAATATATACCGTGATGGTGCAGAAAAAAGACCATCTATTTTTTTAACCGATTTCCGAACTCTAAATGGGTGAATTTTGGCGAATTAAACGCCTTTCTGTTTAATGCGCTGGAGGCGATGACGTCAGAATGTGACGTCGCCGAGGTAACACACCCACCATTTTCATTTTCAACACATTACAAACACCGGGTCTCAGCTCTGTTATTTTTCCCTTTTTTTGACTATTTTTTGGAACCTTGGAGACATCATGCCTCGTCGGTGTGTTGTCGGAGGGTGTAACAACACTAACAGGGAGGGATTCAAGTTGCACCACTGGCCCGAAGATGCCAAAGTGTCTGCCGCCAGACCCCGATTGAATGTGCCAGAGTGTCTCCACATTTGACCGGCGATGCTAAGGCAGACATGGCACAGAGATGTATGGATAACCTGCAGATGCATTTGCAACGATAGTCAACGAAATCACAAAGGTGAGTTTTATTGATGTTGACTGCCGGCTAATCGATGCTAACCTGTTACGCTAATCGATGCGAACATGCTATTTACCGGCGGTGCTAAGGCAGACATGGCACAGAGATGTATGGATAACCTGTAGATGCATTTGCAACTATATTACGTTTCCTTCCACCCACATTTAATGCGAAACAAACACTTACCAATCGACGGATTTAAGTTGCTCCAGTGTCACAAGATGCGAAAGTCCTGATCGTTTGGTCCGCACATTTTACCGGCGATGCTAACGCAGCTATTCGGCCATGCTATGACTATGAATTCGCTCAATAGCTTCAGTTTCTTCTTCAATACTTTCATACTCCAACCATCCGTTTCAATACATGCGTAATCTGTTGAATCGCTTAAATCGCTGAAATCCGAGTTTGAATCCGAGCTAATGTCACTATATCTTGCTGTGGTATTCCCATTGTTTGTTTACATTGGCAGCACTGTGTGACGTCACAGGGAAATGGATAGTGGTTTCGAAGATAGCGAAAATAAGGCACTTTAAAGCTTTATTTAGGGATATTCCGAGACCGGTAAAATTTTGAAAAAAACTTTAAAAAATACAAGCCACTGGGAACTGATTTTTATTGTTTTTAAACCTTTTGAAATTGTGATAATTTTCCCCTTTAAGGCAGTCTGTCGTAACATTTTTAGCATTCAATCAGACTTTATTGTGGGGTTTTGTACTAGTTTTCCTAAAAATAGATATACCGGACCCCAGACACATTTTTTTCTTGCCTTTTCTTCCGTCAAAACATCCGATGCTAAATATTCTAGTAGGTTTCCACCTTTTTTAAAACGCTGATGCGTTGGAAAGTGGAAAACATTCTCAACATCCCTGTCACTCTCGGTGCTTTGAGCTTGGTCGTGTTTCCCCAAACGCCCTCTCCGTTCGCAGCCGAGGTGTGGACATCAGATCACATGTCTCTAATGTGCTTACGAGTGTTGTTTTGAAGGCAGGGTGGTGGGGATCATGGAGGGGGGGGGGCTGGAGCCCAGGAACCAGACTGACATATGGCACAATGTCGAATAAATGTCAGTCTAATTCTGATAGGATCAAATATCACCGCCCGTCCACTCTCTGCCTTCCATTATGTGTCAACTATTTAATGACCTTCAGTGCGTCGTCATTTAGAAAAGTGAGGGCCTGTTTTACTGACATCCAAAAAGCAGGCGCCGGACAATAAAATGGCATGATCTATTAAAACTGTGTGGGGTTGAAAACTGGTGCAGAACGAATGAGGATTTTACCTGAACTACCTGCTGTCACAGGTAGTACTTTCTCCTCCAGGATTAATAAAGTACTATCTGATCTCAACTCATGAGTTTCTGCTGTAGATTACAGTACTCACTAGTTTCTGCTCTTGATTACACTTTTTTGTAGTGTAGATTACAATAGTTTCTATTTTAGATTGCACTACTCTAGATTACAATAATCAGTAGTTTCTACTATATATTACAATATTTTCTACGGTAGATTACAGTATTCACAAGTTTCTACTGTAGATTACAGTACTCACTAGTTTCTACTGTATATTACATTATTTTTTTGTGTAGATTACAATAATCAGTAGTTTCTACAATATATTACAATATTTTCTACTGTAGATTAAAGTGTTTATGAGTTTCTACTGTAGATTACAGTACTCACGAGTTTCTACTATATATTACATACATTTCTACTGTAGATTACAGTACTCACAAGTTTCTACTATATATTACATTCATTTCTACTTTAGATTACTGTACTCACTAGTTTCTACTATATGTTACATTAATTTCTACTGTAGATTACAATAATCAGTAGTTCCTACTATATATTACAATATGTTCTACTGTAGGTTACAGTATTCACGAGTTTCTACTGTAGATTACAGTACTCACTAGTTTCTACTGTATATTACATTAATTTCTGCTGTAAATTAAAGTGTTCATGAGTTTCTACTGTAGATTAGACTAGTTTCTATTGCAGATTACAGTACTCACGAGTTTCTACTATATATTACATACATTTTTATTTTAGATTACAGTACTCACAAGTTTCTACTATATACTACATTCATTTTTACTGTAGATTACAGTACTCACTACCTTCTACAATATATTGCATTCATTTCTACTTTAGATTACTGTACTCTCTAGTTTCTACTATATGTTACATTAATTTCTACTGTAGATTAAAATAATCAGTAGTTTATACTATATATTACAATATTTTCTACTGTAGATTACAGTATTCACGAGTTTCTACTGTAGATTACAGTACTCACTAGTTTTTACTGTATATTAAATTAGTTTCTCGTGTAGATTATATTACTCACCAGTTTCTACTGTATATTACATTCATTTCTACTGTAGATTAAAGTGTTCATGAGTTTCTACTGTAGATTACACTAGTTTCTACTGCAGATTACAGTACTCACGAGTTTCTACATTTCTACTGTGGATTACAGTACTCACAAGTTTGTACTATATACTACATTCATTTTTACTGTATATTACAGTACTCACTACTTTCTTCAATATATTGCATTCATTTCTACTTTAGATTACTGTACTCACTAGTTTCTACTATATGTTACATTAATGTCTACTGTAGCTTACAATAATCAGTAGTTTCTACTATATATTACAATATTTTCTACTGTAGATTACAGTATTCACGAGTTTCTACTGTAGATTACAGTACTCACTAGTTTTGTATTATACATTACATACATTTATACTGTAGATTACCATACTCACTACTTTCTACAACATATTACATTAATTTCTACTTTAGATTACTGTACTCACTAGTTTCTACAATATGATACATTAATTTCTACTGTAGATTACAGTACTCACTAGTTTTTACTATATATTGGATCCATGTCTACTGTAGGTTACAGTACTCACTAGTTTCTATTGTATAATACACCAGTTTTTACTGTAGATTATAGTATTCACTAGTTTTTCTACTGTATGTTACATTCCTTTCTGCTGTAGATTCAAGTGTACATGAGTTTCTACTGTAAATTACAGTACTCACTAGTTTCTACTATATATTACATTAATCTCTACTGTAGATTACAGTACTTACTAGTTTCTACAATATATTACATTAATCTCTACTGTACATTACAGTACTCAATAGTTTCTACTGTAGGTTACACTAGTTTCTACTGTACATTATATTCATTTATACTGTAGATTACAGAAATGTTATCACAACAAGCTATTTTATATGTGCATAGTATGTATATATATTAGTAATGTTGGAAATACAAATCTTTATATATCTAGAAAAGGTGGTCCGAAAGAAGTACACAATTTCCCCAGGTCTCTGCACTGGACTCTTTCTCCCAGCTGTACTAAAACTTTTAACAAGATGGCTCCGCATCACATCTGGTGGCAGAGTCACACCGGTCCTCTCTGATCTAAATATGGCTCATCAGCGTTTATATTCTGCTGCTTTCTGCTCCACGTGTGAGCTCCTTTTAACTCGGCTAACAGCTCGTTCCTGCTCAAACAAATACTCGTTTGTCCGATTATTTTGGACGGAGTTGGAATGCCGTAAATGTTGAATTAGATAAGTCTTTATTGTCATTGCACAAGTACAACGAAACTTTGTTTTCAGCACAAACCCGTTCAAGATTAGACGAGATTAGACAAACAAACAGTGGTCAGGGTTAAAGAACAGGATTGCTGATGGGTCGCCACAAGGTGACCCGAAGAAGATGGGGAAGAAGCTAAAACACTGGGGAAGGATGAGTAAAAAAATATAATCTAGACTGGACTCCTAAGGGGGCCCAGTCTGGAGTGGGAAAAAAACCTCCGTAGCAAAAGCACATATACATATTACAACATACATCTCGAGATATCTAGCAACAGAGGGAAGGGAGTGCGGGGTCGTGGTGGTAGGCCGCAGCTCTCAGGCGCTGAACATCCTTCCATCATCCCTATGAGATTTGCGTCAAGGGCGTTGGATTGGGGGTTGTGGGGTATGTATGTGTGGCGTATATTTCTGTGGATGCATGCTTGTATGTAAGCCTGCAGTGTGTCTCTGTTCCGCGGCCTTGATCTTGCGCAGTCGCTAGTCCAAAGTCAACAACAGGTGTGCGTCCATTAGAGACAAGAAGGGAGTTTGTTGTGTTTTCGCCGCACTGTCCTTCGGGAGAGTCTCGAAGCCAGGGTAACAATCCAAGTTACAATGTTTTGTATGCAAGTGAAAATAAAATGTGCTTTTCCCTCTAAATTGTCTATGACTGGTCCTCAAATTCATCCTGCAGGGCAGAGAGTCCGATGTGTTCCAAAATCACAAGAGTGTCCAAAGTTCTTCCCGCATCCTCCAAACATTTGTGGCAGTTTTTGGCTACTTTGAAGACTGCCAGCAACTTCCAATTTGTACCTGCAATTTGTAGGCAACCAAGAACGTTGAAAGAGCCATTTTGGACCCATATAATACAATGCTGTCAAGCGCCAGTCATATAAAACTTGCGGGCCGCACTAACATTAAACTTTCATATTAAGGTGGGGGCCGCAAAATAACGTCTCGCGGGCCGCGTGTCTGAGACCCCTGCTTTAAACGGTTCTCCCTTGTAAGTGCCGGAAAGATAGTCGACTTCCGTTTTATAACTAAAGAGGAAGCCTGAAAGGCTCACTCACTCAACATTCATGCATTTATACACACAATTATTAATAGAAGTTAAAGGCCTACTGAAATGAGATTTTCTTATTTAAACGGGGATAGCAGCTCCATTCTATGTGTCATACTTGATCATTTCGCGATATTGCCATATTCTTGCTGAAAGGATTTAGTAGAGAACATCCACGATAAAGTTTGCAACTTTTGGTCGCTAATAAAAAAAGCCTTGCCTGTACCGGAAGTAGCAGACGATGTGCGCGTGACGTCACGGGTTGTAGGGCTCCTCACATCTGAACATTATTTATGATAACAGCCTCCAGGAGCAAGAGCTATTCAGACCGAGAAAGCGACGATTTCACCATTAATTTGAGCGAGGGTGAAAGATTTGTGGATGAGGAAAGTTAGATTGAAGCACTAAAAAAAGAAAAAGCGACGGCTCTAGGCAGCGGCAGTGGGAGCGTTTCAGATGTAATTAGACACATTTACTAAGATAATTCTGGAAAATCCCTTATCTGCTTATTGTGTTAATATTAAAGTCATACCTGAAAGTCGGAGGGCTGCGGCGAATGCCAGTGTCTCTGAGAGAAGCCGAGGAGCCAAGATCACAGCTGCCTTTCTGAGCTGCAAGAGGAGGTCGAAAAATCCACTGAATTCACCGGTAAGAGCCGACTTAATGTCACAATTTTCCGACCCAAAAACTTGCTAGTTGACGTAGAGAAACATGTTCGCTTGACCGCTCTGTGTTAAAGCTTCACAACAAACGAAGAAACACCGGCTGTGTTTCGGTTACTAAAGGCAGCTGCAATCCACCGCTTTCCACCAACAGCATTCTTCTTTGACGTCTCCATTATTAATTGAACAAATTGCAAAAGATTCAGCAACACAGAAGTCCAAAATACTGTATAATTATGCGATGAAAAGACACAAATTTTAGCCGTGTTTGGTGCTGGGCTGAAATGTCTGCTCACAAGCACGCGTCATCATTCCACGACGTTTTCAACAAGATACCACGCGGGAAATTTATAATTGCAATTTAGTAAACGAAAGCGGCCGTATTGGCATGTGTTGCAATGTTAATATTTCATCATTGATATATAAACTATCAGACTTCGTGGTTGGTAGTAGTGGCTTTCAGTAGGCCTTTAATGAATTTGGGGGATTGCTCTTCCCACGAGCGGATTAATGATAACCAGTGAGCCTCGGCAGGTGCATCCGGGCACCGCAGCCAACTCACCCTGGCCGGCGAGACTCACTGGAGGATGGCGAGAAGGAGGAATGCAGACTGTCACGACAACAACAGTAAAATTGATTGATTCCAAGATGGCGGCGCCCGGACGGGCTGCGCTCTCGAGGAGATCCTGCTAAAGATGGAACATTTGGCAGAAATACCGGACAATTCCACAAACTTTATGGCTGGCTCACATCGTGGTCACTCCGTGATCACGTACGACCGCCAGACACTTCTGGATGTGGACACATCGGGCCGTTTTGGACTGATAGACGCGGGCGTGCTAAACATGCTAACTAGCATGGGAATACATCGGCGGCTACATCCAGCGGCCCGTGAAGCAGGGGAGTCTAGTAGCAGCGGGGGCCGTCTACGGAGCAGACGCGGATGCCGAGCGGGGCTAAAAACAAAGCAGAAGGCTAATCCCCACAGAACACCACTTTCCTCCATCCCGAAGACGGATTTAGATGGAAAATGCGAGACTACTGGTCTGGGTAAGGAGTCTGTTAAATTAGAACAAGTTTTTTCTGCTTTGAGTGTTTCAGAGTTGGACATGTGTTTTACTGAGGTGGCTAACTATGATGCGTGCAGTTTATCAAAGCAACAAACAAACAATCGGAAAATCCCCGTTACTGAGGTGGCTAACCATGATGCGTGCAGTTTATCAAAGCAACAATCAAACAATCGGAAAATTCCTGTCGTATCAATTCCTAGATATGGTCGTAACTATACTAAATGCACTGGGCATAATAAACACAACATTATTAATATTGCTACTACGGATAATTTGATCAAAAACTCCCTAAAACAGCCCACTACCTATAATATAGGTTTTTTAAACATAAGATCATTGTCTCCTAAAACGTTGTTAGTTAATGATATTATCAGAGACAACAATCTTAACGTCATCGGTCTCAGCGAAACCTGGCTTAAACCAAACGACTTTTTTGCGCTAAATGAGGCATGTCCTCCTAACTTTACACATGCGCATATTGCCCGTCCGCTCAAAAGGGGTGGGGGGGTTGCACTAATATACAACGAAAACTTTAACCTTAGTCCTAACATAAATAATAAATATAAATCGTTTGAGGTGCTTACTATGAGGTCTGTCACACCGCTGCCTCTACACCTGGCTGTTATCTACCGCCCCCCAGGGCCCTATTCGGACTTTATTAATGAATTCTCAGAGTTCGCTGCTGATCTAGTGACACACGCCGATAATATAATCATAATGGGGGACTTTAATATCCATATGAATACCCCATCGGACCCACCGTGCGTAGCGCTCCAGACTGTAATTGATAGCTGTGGTCTCACACAAATAATAAATGAACCCACGCATCACAACGGTAATACGATAGACCTAGTCCTTGTCAGGGGCATCACCGTTTCCAAAGTTACGATACTCCCGTATACTAAAGTATTGTCTGATCATTACCTTATAAAATTCGAGGTTCAGACGCATGTTCGTCAAACTAATAATAATAATAACTGCTATAGCAGCCGCAACATTAATACAGCCACAACGACAACTCTTGCTGACCTACTGCCCTCGGTAATGGCACCATTCCCAAAGTATGTGGGCTCTATTGATAACCTCACTAACAACTTTAACGACGCCCTGCGCGAAACCATTGATAACATAGCACCGCTAAAGTTAAAAAAGGCTCCAAAAAAGCGCACCCCGTGGTTTACAGAAGAAACTAGAGCTCAGAAATTATTATGTAGAAAGCTGGAACGCAAATGGCGCACGACTAAACTTGAGGTGCACCATCAAGCATGGAGTGATGGTTTAATAACTTATAAACGCATGCTTACCTTAGCTAAAGCTAAATATTACTCAAATCTCATCCACCGTAATAAAAACGATCCTAAATTTTTGTTTAGTACGGTAGCATCGCTAACCCAACAAGGGACTCCTTCCAGTAGCTCAACCCACTCAGCTGATGACTTTATGCAATTCTTTAGTAAGAAAATTGAAGTCATTAGAAAGGAGATTAAAGACAATGCGTCCCAGCTACAACGGGGTTCTATTAACACTGACACGATTGTATATACGGCGGATACTACCCTCCAAAATACTTTCTCTCGTTTTGAGGAAATAACATTAGAGGAATTGTTACAACGTGTAAATGGAATAAAACAGACAACATGTTTACTTGACCCTCTTCCTGGGAAACTGATCAAGGAGCTCTTTGTATTATTAGGTCCATCAGTGCTAAATATTATAAACTTATCACTCTCCTCGGGTACTGTTCCCCTAGCATTCAAAAAAGCGGTTATTCATCCTCTTCTTAAAAGACCTAACCTCGATCCTGACCTCATGGTAAATTACCGACCGGTGTCTCACCTTCCCTTTATTTCAAAAATCCTCGAAAAAATTGTTGCGGAGCAGTTAAATGAACACTTAGCGTCTAACAATCTATGTGAAACCTTTCAATCCGGTTTCAGGGCAAATCACTCCACGGAGACAGCCCTCGCAAAAATGACTAATGATCTATTGCTAACGATGGATTCTGATGCGTCATCTATGTTGCTGCTCCTCGATCTTAGCGCTGCTTTCGATACTGTCGATCATAACATTTTATTAGAACGTATCAAAACACGAATTGGTATGTCAGACTTAGCCCTGTCTTGGTTTAACTCTTATCTTACTGATAGGATGCAGTGTGTCTCCCATAACAATGTGACCTCGGACTACGTTAAGGTAACGTGTGGAGTTCCCCAGGGTTCGGTCCTTGGCCCTGCACTCTTCAGCATCTACATGCTGCCGCTAGGTGACATCATACGCAAATACGGTATTAGCTTTCACTGTTATGCTGATGACACCCAACTCTACATGCCCCTAAAGCTGACCAACACGCCGGATTGTAGTCAGCTGGAGGCGTGTCTTAATGAAATTAAACAATGGATGTCCGCTAACTTTTTGCAACTCAACGCCAAAAAAACGGAAATGCTGATTATCGGTCCTGCTAGACACCGAACTCTATTTAATAATACAACTCTAACATTTGACAACCAAACAATTAAACAAGGCGACACGGTAAAGAATCTGGGTGTTATCTTCGACCCAACTCTCTCCTTTGAGGCACACATTAAAAGCGTTACTAAAACGGCCTTCTTTCATCTCCGTAATATCGCTAAAATTCGCTCCATTCTGTCCACTAAAGACGCTGAGATCATTATCCATGCGTTTGTTACGTCTCGCCTCGACTACTGTAACGTATTATTTTCGGGTCTCCCCATGTCTAGCATTAAAAGATTACAGTTGGTACAAAATGCGGCTGCTAGACTTTTGACAAGAACAAGAAAGTTTGATCACATTACGCCTGTACTGGCTCACCTGCACTGGCTTCCTGTGCACTTAAGATGTGACTTTAAGGTTTTACTACTTACGTATAAAATACTACACGGTCTAGCTCCATCTTATCTTGCCGATTGTATTGTACCATATGTCCCGGCAAGAAATCTGCGTTCAAAGGACTCCGGCTTATTAGTGATTCCCAAAGCCCAAAAAAAGTCTGCGGGCTATAGAGCATTTTCCGTTCGGGCTCCAGTACTCTGGAATGCCCTCCCGGTAACAGTTCGCGATGCCACCTCAGTAGAAGCATTTAAGTCTCACCTTAAAACTCATTTGTATACTCTAGCCTTTAAATAGACTCCCTTTTTAGACCAGTTGATCTGCCGTTTCTTTTCTTTTTCTTCTATGTCCCACTCTCCCGTGTGGAGGGGGTCCGGTCCGATCCGGTGGCCATGTACTGCTCGCCTGTGTATCGGCTGGGGACATCTCTGCGCTGCTGATCCGCCTACGCTTGGGATGGTTTCCTGCTGGCTCCGCTGTGAACGGGACTCTCGCTGCTGTGTCTTGGATCCTCTTTGGACTGGACTCTCGCGACTGTGTTGTATCCATTGTGGATTGAACTTTCAGTACCATGTTAGATCCGCTCGACATCCATTGCTTTCCTCCTCTCTAAGGTTCTCATAGTCATTATTGTCACCAATGTCCCACTGGGTGTGAGTTTTCCTACCGAGGATGTCGTGGTGGTTTGTGCAGCCCTTTGAGACACTAGTGATTTAGGGCTATATAAGTAAACATTGATTGATTGATTGATTGAAAATGGCAGACTTGTGTATCGAAGCCTTAATGTGGGCGCTGTATGGCAAAATTGTCGCTTATGATTACTACAGAAATACTTCAATATGTGTCTGATTATTCAAACAAAAAATCACACAGCAAAAAAGACAATTAATCAGACCTTTTTATTTGTTGGTGTGTTTGTTTGTGGCTGCACTTCAGCCAGCTTTCCTCCACTTTCCATTTGCTCCCCTGGGACAGGAGCACCATCACAGCTCTTCACATCTCCCTTTGAAGATTTAATCAGACACATTTCCGTGATTAATCCTCTCTTACGTGTGCTTTCACGGTACATGATCACAGAGTTTGATATGAAGCCTCGCTGGTTGCAGGTTTTTTTGATTGAGCAGAGTCCCCAGGTACCTTCGTTAGCTTAATTATGCACATGCAAACACTGTAATTGGGTTAGTTCTATTCCCCCCATCTTGGCCTCTTCTACTGGCCTGCCGTGAAAAAGTAGAGGAAAAAAGCACCAATACATATGTAAAAAGTATATACATATATATATATATATATATATATGTGTGTGTGTATATATATATATATGTATATATATATATATCCATCCATCTTCTTCCGCTTATCCGAGGTCGGGTCGCGGGGGCAACAGCCTAAGCAGGGAAACCCAGACTTCCCTCTCCCCAGCCACTTCGTCTAGCTCTTCCCGGGGGATCCCGAGGCGTTCCCAGGCCAGCCGGGAGACATAGTCTTCCCAACGTGTCCTGGGTCTTCCCCGTGGCCTCCTACCGGTTGGACGTGCCCTAAACACCTCCATAGGGAGGCGTTCGGGTGGCATCCTGACCAGATGCCCGAACCACCTCATCTGGCTCCTCTCGATGAGAAGGAGCAGTGGCTTTACTTTGAGTTCCTCCCGGATGGCAGAGTTTCTCACCCTTCTATATATATATATATATATATGTAGGTGTGGGAAAAAATCACAAGACTACTTCATCTCTACAGATCTGTTTCATGAGGGGTTCCCTCAATCATCAGGAGATTTTAATGGAAGCATTCACATACAATGGTTTATATAGAGCACAGAGTGGGTGGGTACAGGCAGGCGTAGGGTGTGGTGATTGGCTCATGTGTTACCTAGGAGGTGTTTCCGCCTGTGGCGGCATGTTGAAATGATTTCACTGCGCTTGTTGAGGGATGATAGCTCTGGATGATATATAATAAACAGTTTCTCTTTTAAGCATAAGTTGCATCTTTTATTACCACTTTTGTAAGGTGTGCTGGATGCAAGAATTTGCCATGTTATTGAATATTCAACATTATTGTCTTTGAGGTTCCAAATGTGTTTGCTGAGTTCGGTAGAATTCTGCAAAGTCTGGTTTCTAAAGGAGGCGTTGTGATTATTCCATCTTGTTTTGAACGCTCCTTCGGTTAATCCTACGTACGTGTCGGATGTGTTAATGTCCTTGCGTATTACCTTTGCTTGGTAAACGACTGATGTCTGTAAGCACCCCCCGTTGAGAGGGCAATCAGGTTTCTTGCGACAGTTACATTCCTTATTGGTTTCAGAGTCGTTTAGTCTGGGGGTAGGCAGTCCTTTTGCAATTGCTTTGTTGTGGTTTGAAATGATTTGTTGCATGTTATTCATACAGCTGTAGCTCAATTTAATGTTGTTCTTGTTGAATATTTTTCTTAGGGTGTTGCCTTTGGGGAAGTGTTTGTCGATCAGAGTGAGGAACTTGCGGCCGATGTTGGTTGAGACGTCTTTGCTGAATGGCGGATTGTACCAGATGATGTTGTTTCGTTTTCTGCTCTTTTTTGGTTGGTTTCCTGGGGTGGGTTCATAGGTGAGGGTGAAGTTGTATCCGCTTTCATCAAGTGCTTTCTGGTACGGGGGGGTTGCTTGGTCGAATTCAGCTTTGCTGGATGACAGCATCGATAGCCTTTTATTAATTCCGGTAGGTATTCTTTTCGTGGTGGTGGGTGGGTGGTTGCTGTCGTGGTGCACGTATTGGAGTGTTGTGTTGGGTTTCGTGAATGGTTGGTAGCTGTTATTTCTCAGGTTGAAAGTGACGTCGAGGAAGTTGACGGTTTGCTTGTTGGCTTCAATCGTGATCCGTAGGCCGTTTTCTTTGAAGATTTGGCATATGCGCTTCTTGGTGTTCTCGCTGCTCCTTGGCGAGGCGCGGCACACTGCCAGTCCATCATCACGGTAAATACCAAGGTTCAGGTTGAGGCTAGCAAGCTGGGAGAGGAGGAAACTCCCAACGAGTTCGCACGTTTCTGCTCCGTCAAAACTCCCCATAGTAACGTCAAATGTTGAATTGTTCTTTTTTTGCCATGGTGTACTGTTGTGGATGAGTATGGAGTTCTTTGCGTGGATGATGATGTTTCTTTCGTTGCCTGTGATTGAGTCGTAGTCCGAGGCGAAGTTTAGTGCTTGGGTCAGTAGGTCTACTGACCCAGTAGGTCAGTAGGTCAGTAGGTCTACTGACCCAAGCACGGTCTACTGACCCAGTAGGTCAGTAGGTCAGTAGGTCTACTGACCCAAGCACTAAACTTCGCCTCGGACTACGACTCAATCACAGGCAACGAAAGAAACATCATCATCCACGCAAAGAACTCCATACTCATCCACAACAGTACACCATGGCAAAAAAAGAACAATTCAACATTTGACGTTACTATGGGGAGTTTTGATGGAGCAGAAACGTGCGAACTCGTTGGGAGTTTCCTCCTCTCCCAGCTTGCTAGCCTCAACCTGAACCTTGGTATTTACCGTGATGATGGACTGGCAGTGTGCCGCGCCTCGCCAAGGAGCAGCGAGAACACCAAGAAGCGCATATGCCAAATCTTCAAAGAAAACGGCCTACGGATCACGATTGAAGCCAACAAGCAAACCGTCAACTTCCTCGACGTCACTTTCAACCTGAGAAATAACAGCTACCAACCATTCACGAAACCCAACACAACACTCCAATACGTGCACCACGACAGCAACCACCCACCCACCACCACGAAAAGAATACCTACCGGAATTAATAAAAGGCTATCGATGCTGTCATCCAGCAAAGCTGAATTCGACCAAGCAACCCCCCCGTACCAGAAAGCACTTGATGAAAGCGGATACAACTTCACCCTCACCTATGAACCCACCCCAGGAAACCAACCAAAAAAGAGCAGAAAACGAAACAACATCATCTGGTACAATCCGCCATTCAGCAAAGACGTCTCAACCAACATCGGCCGCAAGTTCCTCACTCTGATCGACAAACACTTCCCCAAAGGCAACACCCTAAGAAAAATGTTCAACAAGAACAACATTAAATTGAGCTACAGCTGTATGAATAACATGCAACAAATCATTTCAAACCACAACAAAGCAATTGCAAAAGGACTGCCTACCCCCAGACTAAACGACTCTGAAACCAATAAGGAATGTAACTGTCGCAAGAAACCTGATTGCCCTCTCAACGGGGGGTGCTTACAGACATCAGTCGTTTACCAAGCAAAGGTAATACGCAAGGACATTAACACATCCGACACGTACGTAGGATTAACCGAAGGAGCGTTCAAAACAAGATGGAATAATCACAACGCCTCCTTTAGAAACCAGACTTTGCAGAATTCTACCGAACTCAGCAAACACATTTGGAACCTCAAAGACAATAATGTTGAATATTCAATAACATGGCAAATTCTTGCATCCAGCACACCTTACAACAGTGGTAATAAAAGATGCAACTTATGCTTAAAAGAGAAACTGTTTATTATATATCATCCAGAGCTATCATCCCTCAACAAGCGCAGTGAAATCATTTCAACATGCCGCCACAGGCGGAAACACCTCCTAGGTAACACATGAGCCAATCACCACACCCTACGCCTGCCTGTACCCACCCACTCTGTGCTCTATATAAACCATTGTATGTGAATGCTTCCATTAAAATCTCCTGATGATTGAGGGAACCCCTCATGAAACAGATCTGTAGAGATGAAGTAGTCTTGTGATTTTTTCCCACACCTACATATTGCGCTCTACCACGGTATCGAGCACTATTCTCCGGATAATCCAATCAAGACATATATATATATATATATATATATATATATATATATATATATATATATATATATATATATATATATATATATATATATATATGTATATATATATATATGTGTGTGTTTGTGTGTGTATATGTATACATATATAAATGTATGTATGTATATGTGTGTATGTATATGTTTATGTGTGTATATGTATGTATGTATGTATGTATATGAGTATACATATTCAAATATATATATATATTTATATATATATATATATATATATATATATATATATATATATATATATATACACATATATGTGTGTGTATCTATATGTATTTTTATATATATGTAGACACACAGACACACACATATATGTATATATATAGACATATATATATACAAATATATATATGTATATGTATATACATTATATACACACACACATATATATGTATGTATGTGTGTGTGTATTTACATATACATATTTATGTATATATATATGCATATATATATATATATAAATATATATATATATATATATATATATATGCGTGTATAAGTGTGTATGTATGTGTTCGTGTGTGTGTGTGTGTGTATATATATATATATATATATATATATATATATATATATATATATATATACATATTTCGGGGACCCCTGCTATAAATTATTTAGATGAGCTCAACTGTAGTTTTTGTTTAGATGGTTCATTGTTGACATCTAGTGGCCATATACCCTCATTTTATCCATTCACTTGTGTTCCTGTAATGTCATGAGTTTAACACTTAGTGTCGCTGCTGCTCAGTATTTCTAAAATCCACTTCCTGTACATTACGTTCGATGAGAATGTCTGTTCCTCAGTCAGCAGCACCGTTAGCAAAAAGTGGTTCGATGGCATCTTCTTGCAAAATACACATGATTTTTATCTGTTTGAGGATGGATACATTACTTCAGGTGAATGTTGAAGATTGTTTTATTTGTTTAAAATATGTTTATTATTGTTGACTGTGTGATTGTGTTGTGCTCTTAAAACATACAAGTTCACAAGAACAATGCAAATGTTGGACATCACATGTCTAACATATGATGTCATATGCTGTACCAGCAACTTAAGGGTTCCAAGTTCGATTCCCGCTTCCGCCATCCTAGTCACTGCCGTTGTGTCTTTGGGCAAGAGATTTTTCCCCACCAGCTCCCAGTGCCACCCACACTGGTTAGAAAGTAACTTAGATATCGGGTTCCTCTTTGAGTCACTAAATAAAAGCGCTATATAAATATAATTCACTCCACTAACTTTCATGTAAAGGAAAATATTCATTATTAAAGGCCTACTGAAAGCCACCACGCAGTCTGATAGTTTATATATCAATGATGAAATATTAACATTGCAACACATGCCAATACGGCCGGTTTAGTGTACTAAATTACAATTTTAAATTTCCCGCGAAGTATCCTGTTGAAAACGTTGCGGAATGATGACGCCTACGTTGATGCATGCTTGTGACGTTATTGGTTGGAGCGGCCATTTTAGCCCAGCACCGCTTACAGCTAAAAGTCGTCTGCTGTAATCGCATAATTACACAGTATTTTGGACATCTGTGTTGCTGAATTTTTTACAATTTGTTTAATTAAAAATGGAGACTATAAAGAAGAATGCTGTTGGTGGAAAGCGGTGGATTGCAGCAACCAAAACACAACCGGTGTTTGTTTGTTGTGAAGCTTTAAGACAGAGCGGTCAAGCGAACATGTTTCTCTACCACATGTCAACCAGCAAGTTTTTGGATGAGAAAATTGTGATATTAAGTCGGCTCTTACCGGAGACTTGAGCGGAGTTTGCGTCCAGCTGTCAAAAAAGCAGCTGTGACTTTCTTGGCTCTTCCATATGGCTTCCCTCAGAGACACTGGCGGTCACCGCAGTCTTCTGACTTTGAAGTATGACTTTATAATCTCACTAAAACACTAGTAACACAATAAGCAGATAAGGGATTTTCCAGAATTCCATCCATCCATTTTCTACCGCTTATTCCCTTTGGGGTCGCGGGGGGCGCTGGCGCTTATCCCAGCTACAATCAGGCGGAAGGCGGGGTACACCCTGGACAAGTCGCCACCTCATCGCAGGGCCAACACAGACAGACAACATTCAAACTCACATTCACACACTAGGGCCAATTTAATGTTGCCAATCAACCTATCCCCGGGTGCATGTCTTTGGAAGTGGGAGGAAGCCGGAGTACCCGGAGGGAACCCACGCATTCACGGGGAGAACATGCAAACTCCACACAGAAAGATCCCGAGCCTGGATTTGAACCCAGGACTGCAGGACCTTCGTATTGTGAGGCAGACACACTAACCCCTTTTCCAGAATTATCAACCCCTTTTCCAGAATTATCCTAGTAAATGTGTCTAATAACATCTGAATCGCTCCCACTGACGTCGTCTTTATTTTATTTTATTGTTTTCTTCTGTTCCTTCACTCTAACTTTCCTCATCCACAAATCTTTCATCCTCGCTCAAATTAATGGGGAAATCGTCGCTTTCTCAGTCCGAATAGCTCTTGCTGCTGGTGGCTATGATTATAAACAATGTTCAGATGTGAGGAGCTCCACAACCCGTGACGTCTCGCGCACATCGTCTGCTACTTCCGGTACAGGCAAGGCTTTTTTTATTAGCGACCAAAAGTTGCGAACTTTATCGTCGATGTTCTCTACTAAATCCTTTCAGCAAAAATATGGCAATATCGCGAAATGATCACGTATGATACATAGAATGGACCTGCTATCCCCGTTTAAATAAGAAAATCTAATTTCAGTAGGCCTTTAAATGTAACTTAAATATTGGGTTCCACTATGTAAAGCGCGTTGAGTCACTAGATAAAAGCGCTATATAAATATAATTCACTCCACTACCTTTCATGTACTGGAAAATATGCATTTTAACCCGTGTGTCCAGACTTTAGGGACATTTGATCTTTTATGAAATGGTGTTATCCACGACCCAGTGTCCAGTTTGTGTGTTTTGCCAGGCTGAAATCCAAACTAGCGCAAAGAGACTTGTCCAGGCTGAAAACATCCATTGAGAGTCAGAGTGCTGTTGCGAGGCTCATGAGGTCAAACAGGGTCAGGTCAACATCAACCCTTCCATTGATCCTCAGTTCCAAACATTCCTGGAGACTTTGGACGTCTCTCCATTATTCATAAGCGGGAATATTCTTCCCGGGTGTTGTTGATACTCGATGCTTTGGTGTTGTGGCTGTGCTTTGGTCAGTATAGTGCAAACACACGCGCGGGCTTAAGCTAATGCTTATGCTAATCCCCGCCGCAACAACGCGATAAATGTCTCTCTACGCAGATCAAGCCAGGGATGTTCATCGGGATTAATATAACTGCCAACATTATACTTGGCTGGCAACGTCACTAATGTCCTACTGTATCGTAGGGGGAAGTGTGCAAAGGAGGCTGAAATGATTCTTTATAGACCTTCCCACCAAAGCCCTGTGACCCCCGCTCACATGGTGACCCTTTGCTAAGTGACCTCTCAGTGGGTGGTCTCCACAGAGCCTGGATCACCTCGAGTGGACTTTTACTACGAGATAGAGAGGTTGGTCGATGCGTGGAAGAGGATAGAGTGGATGTGTGAATAGATGCAATGTTGGATGGATGATAGATAGACAGGGCTGAAGGATGGATGGATGGGTAGGTGGAAAGATAGAT
>NC_084612.1:73348427-73545927 GCF_033978795.1 Nerophis ophidion
CATCATAAGTGGATTAAAAATGATAGTAAAAAGGTGCATTAACTGAAAGCTTTACTAAAAAGGGAACTATTTTAAACTGTTTCTTAAAAGTTTTAACACAGTCAAGATCACAGAGGGACTGGTGCAAAGTATTCCAGAGTCTGGAACTCCAGGTCTCCACGGGTATTAAAGGCCTACTGAAAGCCACTACTAGCGACCACGCAGTCTGATAGTTTATATATCAATGATGAAATATTAACATTGCACCACATGCCAATACGGCCTTTTTAGTTTACTAAATTGCACTTTTAAATATCCCGCGGAGTTTCTTGTTGAAAACGTCGCGGAATGATAACGTGTGTTTGTGACGTTAATGGTTGGAAGGGACATATTAGCTTAGCACCACTTACGGCTAAAAGTCGTCTCTTTTCATCGCATAACTACACAGTATTTTGGACATCTGTGTTGCTGAATCTTTTGCAATTTGTTCAATTAATAATGGAGACGTCAAAGAAGAATGCTGTTGGTGGAAAGCGGTGGATTGCAGCTGCCTTTAGCAACCGAAACACAGCCAGTGTTTCTTTGTTTGTCGTGAAGCTTTAACACAGAGCGGTCAAGCGAACATGTTTCTCTACGTCGACCAGCATGTTTTTGGATGGGAAAATTGTGATATTAAGTCGTCTCTTACTATAGACATAAGTGGATTATGCGTCCTCCTGCAGTAGCTGTCAAAAAAGGCAGCTGTGATCTTGGCTCCTCGGCTTCTCTCTGAGACACTGGCGTGTTCACCGCAGCCATCCGACTTTCAGGTATGTTTTTACAATCTCACTAAAACACTATTAAAACAATAAGCAGATAAGGGATCATCCGGGTACAAGGTACAAGCGGCCGAAATGAGTTTCCTCCGCCAGGTTGCGGGGCCCTCCCTTAGAGATAGGGTGAGAAGCTCTGCCATCCGGGAGGAACTCAAAGTAAAGCCGCTGCTCCTTCACATCGAGAGGAGCCAGATGAGGTGGTTCGGGCATCTGGTCAGGATGCCACCCGAACGCCTCCCTAGGGAGGTGTTTAGGGCACGTCCAACCGGTAGGAGGCCACGGGGAAGACCCAGGACACGTTGGGAAGACTATGTCTCCCGGCTAGCCTGGGAACGCCTCGGGATCCCCCGGGAAGAGCTAGACGAAGTGGCTGGGGAAAGGGAAGTCTGGGTTTCCCTGCTTAGGCTGTTGCCCCCGCTGCCCGACCTCGGATAAGCGGACGAAGATGGATGGATGGATGGGATCATCCGGAATTATCCTAGTAAATGTGTCTAATTACATCTGAAACGCTCACACTGCCGGAGCCGTCGCTTTTTATTATACTTTTTTTTTCTTTTCTTTTCTAGTCCTTCACTATCAATATCCTCATCCACGAATCTTTCCTCCTCGCTCAAATTAATAGGGAAATTGTCGCTTTCACGGTCCGTATCGCTCTTGCTGCTGGTGGCCATGATTGTAAACAATGTTCAGATGTGAGGAGCTCCACAACCCGTGACGTCACGTGCACATCGTCTGCTACTTCCGGTACAGGCGAGGCTTTTTTATTAGCGAACAAAAGTTGCAAACTTAATCGTGGATGTTCTCTACTAAATCCTTTCAGCAAAAATATGGCAATATGGCGAAATGATCAAGTATGACACATAGAATGGACCTGTTATCCCCGTTTAAATAAGAAAATCTCATTTCAGTAGGCCTTTAAAATGATTTTTTGGGGATCTTTAGAAGACCCTGACCGAAGACTGGACTCTCAGCCCTGAAGAGTCAGGGAATAGCAAGTCAGGGATGTACTGAGGGTCCCACCATGCAACGCACGGAACGTCAGGACTATAAATAACTCAGAATGCTGCTTTGCTTTCGCAGCCCAGGATGCTCTAAAGTAGTAAACGATCACAAGTCCGAATCGGGTCAAGTCCATCAATGTTTTGAAGACGTACCTGCGCTCGAGAAGGTGACTTTTCTTGCATCCGAAGCTCACAGATTGGCTGGCGTGTCCATCAATCACCGATGTGTGTGTGTGTGTGTGTGCAGAGCTGCAGCACAGCCTCAGTGAGGGTCACCCTGCAGGGGCTCAGGCTTTAACCTCCTCTGAGAAGCTCCTCCTACATCCGCCAGCAAAGTTGCGCGTGGCCGGCCCGTGGCTGGAGGCAACCCCCCCCACCCCCTGTGCGTGTGCGGGGAGCCCCTTTGTTGCAGCACGTTCGGGGAGACGCGCTCAGCCGCCTGAGCCTAACTGTATGTGACAGCTTGAAGTTGCATGTGAGCAGGTGTTTGCTGCATGCCCTCTTGCAGCCACTGTTGCACATAAGTTCATGTCGCCCGGGAGGCCAGGGCCACGCATTCACTCGCCCCGCCGGGTCAATATCACGTCTTTTAGTATCCAAAGAAAAAAAACGGAAAAAAAAACACAGTGACTTACAATAAATGTTGGGGCAGGAGGGCTTGAATGGAATAACTTAACATAACTTTTGGAAGTCATCACTGTTTTGTTTTGGTTTTTTTGTCATAAAACTCAATTGCTGTGTGCTATTTTCTAGTGTTGTCATCTCGATTAATTTTTTTTCTTAGATAAATGCTCAGAAAAGGATATAATGTGGAGCTCACAAATAAAGAGTTTAACCATCTCGGTCAAAGATGTCCAAACTTTTAGAAAATATGTAAAAACGTGTGTGTGTGTGTGTATGTATATATCTATCTATATATATATAGATAGATATATATTTTTTTATGAGTGTGTGTGTGTGTGTGTGTGTGTGTGTGTGTGTGTGTGTGTGTGTGTGTGTAAAAATGTGTATAGTTTTGATTTATTTATTTATATGTATATTTTTTATTTATTTATTTATTTATTCAATAATGTATCATTTATAATATATATAATATATATATTTATAATTTATATATATATATTTTTGTGTGTGTGTGTGTGTGTAAAGATGTGTATAGTATAGTTTTGATTTATTTCTTTATTCAATAATGTATCATTTATAATATATATATTTATAATTTATATATATATATATATATATACACATATATATATATGTACATACATACATACATATATTCATACATGTATGTATATATGTATATATGTATGTATGTATGTATATATGTATCTGCGATGAGATGGCGACTTGTCTAGGGTGTACTCCGCCTTCCGCCCGATTGTAGCTGAGATAGGCACCAGCGCCCGCCACGACCCCGTAGGGAATAAGCGGTAGAAAATGGATGGATGGATGGGATATATATATGTTATATATTGAGATATCCTATTTTTTCTCAATTTTCTTATTTTTTTCCTCACTTTTCCTCCTTTTTTTCAATTTTCTTTTTTTTTCCTCACTTTTGTTTCTTTTTTCGACCTTTTTCTTCATTTTCATCTTTACTCTCAATTTTCCTCTTTTTTTCTTCTCAGTTTTCATTTTTTTTTCTCAATTTCCATCGTTTTTTCTTGATTTTCCTCCTTTTTCTCAATTTTCCTCTTTTTTTCTTCAATTTTTCTCTTTTTTTCTTCTCAATTTTCATTTTTTTTTCTCAATATCCATCGTTTTTTCTTGATTTTCATCTTTTTTCCTCAATGTTTTTTTTTTCCTCAACGGGTGCTCTCCTCCGCATTCGGGAGATGGGGTTGGGGGGGGGGGGGTATATATTTTTTAAGTGTTTCATATATATATATATATATATATATATATATATATATATACATATATATATATATATACAATCCGTTCATGAATGAGTATATCCGTTCGGCCACCGTGTTCAATGGAGAAGTCTGACCTACAAAATGTGCAAGCAGCACACCTGTTCCCTTTCGAGCTGTCCTGGATGAACAGAAATGATTGTTTCCAATCATTTTGGAACTTGTATGCGTACTTCTTCTTCTTACTTGTCTTAGCCATTTCTCTTCTTCGTTCTTCTGCTTTGTCTCTGTTATGTTTTTGGACATAACTACTTGCCGTAGTTTGGAAGCAGTGCATGATGGGAAACTGGATGTTGTGTGTCAGTGTATTAACGTGCCGGCTGGAATAAACACACGCTGAGAAATAGCTCCATGCCTGCCTACTTTGTGGGTTGTAGATGAAGCTATGGATAACGGAGACATATATAATAGTCTCCTTTTCAGGTGAGAGAGGACGCTAAAGCCACGCCCCCAAATATTGTTGTCCGGGTGGAAATCGGGAGAAATTCGGGAGAATGGTTGTCCCGGGAGATTTTCGGAAGGGGCTCTGAAATTCGGGAGTCTCCCGGGGAAAATTGGAAGGGTTGGCAAGTATGTCTCACCCCTCTAAGTGTCAGGACTTGGACTTTGGCGCGGTTTGTTTTCCCATGGTGCAGAGCGACTGGACTGGACAAGGGGTGAAGGTAAAGGCATGATTTAATTTTACTTAAAAAAAGGAACAAACAAAAGACGCACAAAAACTAGCACAAAGGCACAACCTTGGATATAAAAACGAAAACACTTACTGTGACGTGAAAAAAAAACAAGCATGGAACAATGTCAGGGGTACCAGGATTGTATCAAGGGTGATGTCGCCAGGCCGACTACCTGGCAACTATGGCTTAAATAATAGTGACCTGATTATTGACAGGTGCGTGAGTCCAAACAAATCAGGTGCATGAGTCATGAACACATAACAGGTGAAAACTAATGGGTCGCCATGGTGACAAAACAAGGGAGTGAAAAAAAGTTTTTCCTTTATTACCTCTTGTGCCCATATTTGTTCCCACAACCGCACCTTAAATTGGAGTCCTTAATCTCGTTATATGCAAATATAATGACAATAAAGTCCATTCTCTTCTATTGTATTCTTAAAGGCAACAATATTGTGCAAAATACACTTTTCTCACATATTGGTACCTGTTTTTGTGATGATCCGTTGCCCGGATAATTTGTTTGTTTTAGTTTAAGACTCTCTTAGTTCCGTTTTAGCACCCCTGAGTTTGCCATGGGTGCTGATTATTTTTACCTGCCTCTAATTAGTGTTCGGAACGCTCACCTGCTCCCGGGCACTAATCAGAGAGCTATTGTCACAGTTATTCGGTGTCGAACCCCAAGATGCAGAGAAGGAGGCAGGCATTTGGTAAGTAAGACAAAAACAAAACCAAAAGGGTACAAACAAAAAGCGCGCTCATGGGCCGAATAACAAACTAAGGGTCTTTAGCATAGAAGCTAGCAAGAAACAAAAAAGGACCTAGCGTGAAAGCTAGCGGGTAGCAAACAGGAAAAACTGGAAATGGCTAATGCTAACGGAAACAGCTTACCGCGACGACGCCCAGGACAAAATGTAGCACGACAGGTAGTAGCCGTAACAAAACGATACGACATGTGGCAACGACAATACAATGATCCAGCAACTGACACAAGACAAAGCAGGTACCAATGGGTGCGGGCTGATTGGCAACAGGTGTGGCCAGGTGCCAATCAGCCACAGTTGAGGAGGAACACAGCACTCAGGGAACAACACAGGAAGCTGACAAAATAAGAGCACTAGACAGGAACTAAGGACAGGAAATACTAAACACAGAGGAAACAGACAAATGCAGAGGAAAAAACTAAAACATAAACAAACTGTCAGGGGAAAGCCTGACAGCTATTTCTTCCTGCCTTAGGCCACACTCGGTCCGGCTGTTTTGTTTGCTCCATGCACCAAGTTACGTTTGTATACCTTTTGCATCCATTTTCTACCGCTTGTCCCTTTTGGGGTTGCTGGAGCCTATCTCAGCTGCATTCGGGCGGTAGGCGGGGTACACCCTGGACCATTCGCCACCTCATCGCAGGGCCAACACTTATAGACAGACATCATTCACACACTAGGGACCATTTAGTGTTGCCAATCAACCTATCCCCAGGTGCATGTATTTGGAGGTGGGAGGGGCCTATCCCCAGGTGCATGTCTTTGTAGGTGGGAGGAGCCTATCCCCAGGTGCATGTCTTTGGAAGTGGGAGGGGCCTATCCCCAGGTACATGTCTTTGGAGGTGGGAGGGGCCTATCCCCAGGTGCATGTCTTTGTAGGTGGAAGGGTGCCTATCCCCAGGTGCATGTCTTTGGAGGTGGGAGGGGCCTATCCCCAGGTGCATGTCTTTGGAGGTGGGAGGGGCCTATCCCCAGTTGCGTGTCTTTGGAGGTGGGAGGGGCCTATCCCCAGGTGCATGTCTTTGGAGGTGGGAGGGGCCTATCCCCAGGTGCATGTCTTTGGAGGTGGGAGGGGCCTATCCCCAGGTGCATGTCTTTGGAGGTGGGAGGGGCCTATCCCCAGTTGCGTGTCTTTGGAGGTGGGAGGGGCCTATCCCCAGTTGCGTGTCTTTGGAGGTGGGAGGGGCCTATCCCCAGGTGCATGTCTTTGGAGGTGGGAGGGGCCTATCCCCAGGTGCGTGTCTTTGGAGGTGGGAGGGGCCTATCCCCAGGTGCATGTCTTTGGAGGTGGGAGGGGCCTCTCCCCAGATGCATGTCTTTGGAGGTGGGAGTGGCCTATCCCCAGGTGCATGTCTTTGTAGGTGGGAGGAGCCTATCCCCAGGTGAATGTCCTTAGAGGTGGGAGGGGCCTCTCCCCAGGTGCATGTCTTTGGAGGTGGGAGGGGCCTATCCCCAGGTGCATGTCTTTGGAGGTGGGAGGGGCCTATCCCCAGGTGCATGTCTTTGTAGGTGGGAGGGGCCTATCCCCAGGTGCATGTCTTTGTAGGTGGGAGGAGCCTATCCCCAGGTGCATGTCTTTGGAGGTGGGAGGAAGCCGGAGGGAAAACCACGCAGTCACGGGGAGAACATGCAAACTCCACACAGAAAGATCCCGAGTCCGGGATTGAACCCAGGACTACTCAGGACCTTTGTATTGTGAGGCACATGCACTAACCCCTGATCCACCGTGCTGCAAGTAATGAGGACACTGGCTACAGAAAATGAATGAATGCAGAAGACGTACTTTAAAAAGTGTGCTTCATCCGAGGCAGCACATGACCACGTCCTCCAAACTTCTATTTAATTATTCACATTTGATGACGTTGAGACTCAGATGCTCCTCCATTCTCAGCTGGCCTCTCGCTTTGCTCAGAGGATTTCCTCCCCTGTTTGTGGGCAGTTATTCCATATTTTGTTCTGAAAGAAGGACACATCAAATTTCACTTCACTTCACTTCACACACACACAGGAAAACACACCCGGGCACGCACACGACCTCCCGTGAATCCCCTGTGCTTCAATGCCAGGCCTCAGTCCATCTGTCTTACCTCCAGTCCGGTGAGAGAAGTCCACTCCACAGCATGATGGGGTGCAAATGTGCGTGATTGCATGAGAATTCATTTAATTTCCTGCACAACAGACAATTAGTTCCATGCAGAGGTGACACACAGTCTGTGCTGAATGATTTGCAAATCATTTTCAACTCATATTCAGTTGAATATGCTACAAAGACAACATATTTGATGTTCAAACTCATAAACATTTTTGTTGCTGTTGCAAATAATCATTAACTTTAGAATTTGATGCCAGCAACACGTGACAAAGAAGTTGGGAAAGGTGGCTATAAATACTGATAAAGTTGAGGAATGCTCATCAAACACTTATTTGGAACATCCCACAGGTGTGCAGGCTAATTGGGAACAGGTGGGTGCCATGATTGGGTATAAAAACAGCTTACATGAAATGCTAAGTAATTCACAAAAAGGACACCCCTTTGTCCACAACTGCGTGAGCAAATAGTCAAACAGTTTAAGAACAACGTTTCTCAAAGTGCAATTGCAAGAAATTTAGGGATTTCAACATCTACACTCCATAATATCATCAAAAGGTTCAGAGAATCTGGAGAAATCACGTCACGTAAGCGGCGTGGCCGGAAACCAACATTGAATGACCGTGACCTTGACTGTATCAAAAACCGACATCAATCTCTAAAGGATATCACCACATGGGCTCAGGAACACTTCAGAAAACCGCTGTCACTAAACACAGTTGGTCGCTACATCTGTAAGTGCAAGTTAAAGCTCTACTTTGCAAAGCGAAAGCCATTTATCAACAACATCCAGAAACGCCGCCGGCTTCTCTGGGCCAGAGATTTGCAAAAAAAATAAAATGTTTATGAATTTCAACATCAAATATGTTGTCTTTGGAGCATATTCAACTGAATATGGGTTGAAAATGATTTGCAAATCTTTGTATTCCATTTGGGCTTCACGGTGGCAGAGGGGTTAGTGCGTCTGCCTCACAATACGAAGGTCCTACAGTCCTGGGTTCAAATCCAGGCTCGGGATCTTTCTGTGTGGAGTTTGCATGTTCTCCCTGTGAATGCGTGGGTTCCCTCCGGGTACTCGGGCTTCCTCCCACCTCCAAAGACATGCACCTGGGGATAGGTTGATTGGCAACACTAAATGGTCCCTAGTGTGTGAATGTGAGTGTGAATGTTGTCTGTCTATCTGTGTTGGCCCTGCGATGAGGTAGCGACTTGTCCAGGGTGTACCCCACCTTCCGCCCGATTGTAGCTGAGATAGGCGCCAGCGCCCCCCGCGAGCCCAAAAGGGAATAAGCGGTAGAAAATGGATGGATGGATGGATGTATTCCATTTATATTCACATCTAACACAATTTCCCAACTCATATGGAAACGGGGTTAGTAATTTGAGAATCGATATTAGAGCATACCCAGCAGGCAGGAGACTTTGACGCAACGTCGATTATACGTACATGTCCTTTAAAACGGACTTTGGAACAATTTTGCAAAATAGTTGTATTTGTAAATTAAGACTTAGTTGTTTCTAAAGGCCTAGTAAGATTTTTTTTTTTTTTTTCCTCCTCCACGGTGTAGGCATTCGACTGTCTGGGGCGGCCGGTGGAAGGAGGCAAGAGAGTCCGCAGCTGCAGGAAGAACGACGCAAGCTCTCCGCTCATGTCTACGGTAAGAGCAGACTTAATACCACCATTTTCTCACCGAAACCTGCTGGTTGACATGTAGTAGGGAACCATGTTCGCTTAACCGCTCTGTTCCATAGTAAAGCGTCACCGTCATCTTTCGGGAATGTAAACAAGGAAACACCGGCTTAGGGCTGGCCGATATATCGCGGGTTTGTCTCTGTGCGCTATAGAAAATGACTATATCGTAATATTTGAGTATACGTTCTCACGCAGGACTTTTAGCTGAGGGCGTACACTTCAGGCTCTCCTCGCTCTTTCCTGTCTCTCCTTCTCGCAGACAAGCAGGCGCACATTCGTCACAAACTGTCACGTCACACGTCACATACACGCCCTCACAGGGCAGAGAGCTAGCGGCGTGGCTAACGTTAGCTGCTAACGTAGCCAGAATGATGGTGCAGATCTGGTAACAAATGAAGGAAGACTTCATTCCCAATAAAAACAGCAGGGTTTCCATCATCTGTCGGTGGTTTGGCTTCAAGCGGGAATATGTCGAACAGACAACCGTAATTTGTCAAGTGTGAAGGGAAAAAGCGTTACGATAAAAAGTAGCATTACTGCTAATATGTAGCATCGTTTTTAAAGTCACTCGCTAGAGAATGAAGAGAATTTCATAACCTTAGTAACATACCACATAGTGAAGGATGAATGGGGCGGTTTAGCTCGGTTGGTAGAGTGGCCGTGCCAGCAACTTGAGGGTTGCAGGTTCGATTCCCGCTTCCGCCATCCTAGTCCCTGCCGTTGTGTCCTTGGGCAAGACACTTTACCCACCTGCTCCCAGTGCCACCCACACTGGTTTGAATGTAACTTAGATATTGGGTTTCACTATGTAAAGCGCTTTGAGTCACTAGAGAAAAAGCGCTATATAAATATAATTCACAATACTATTTGATTTCCTATTATGCAGCTCATTTTTGTTTGACACTTAAAATTTCTCTGACAATTTTGCACTTTATGTTTTGGAAATGACTTGAATGTTTGTGCCATTGCTTAATAACTTTAATAAATACACTTTTGTTCAATTGACTTAGTTGTGATTTCCTTCTCTGCGTGAAAGTTTAAAAGTAGCATATATTAATGCAGTATGAAGAAGAATGTTTTAATGTAGACACATAGAATCATCATACTGCTGTGATTATATGCATCAAGTGTTCATTCAAGGCTAAGGCAAAATATCGTAATATATATCGTATATCGCAATATGGCCTAAAAATATTGCGGTATTAAAAAAAAGGCAATATCGCCCAGTCCTACACCGGCTGTGTTTGTGTTGCTAAAGGCGGCCGCAATGCACCGCTTCCCACCTACATCTTTCTTCTTTGACGTCTCCATTATTAATTGAACAAATTTGCAAAAGATTCAGCAACACAGATGTCCAGAATACTGTGTCAGCAGGATAATTAGCGGGAAATTTAAAATTTGCAATTTAGTAAACTAAAAAGGCCGTATTGGCATGTGTTGCAATGTTAATATTTCATCATTGATATATAAACTATCAGACTGCGTGGTCGCTAGTAGTGGCTTTCAGTAGGCCTTTAACTCCTAGAAATGGAATGTTCACCGACATTGATTGATACTTTTATTAGTAGATTGCACAGTTCAGTAGATATTCCGTACAATTGACCACGAAATGGTAACACCCGAATAAGTTTTTCATTATCGGAACTTCAAAAGGCTTAAAAGCAATAAAAATCAGTTCCCAGTGGCTTGTTGTATTTTTTGAAGTTTTTTTCAAAATTTTACCGGTCCCGGAATATCCCTAAATAAAGCTTTAAAGTGCCTTATTTTCGCTATCTTCGAAACCACTATCCAATTCCCTGTGACGTCATACAGGTCTGCCAATACAAACAACATTGCGGTTACCACAGCAAGATATAGCGACATTAGCTCGGATTCAGACTCGGATTTCAGCGGCTTAAGCGATTCAATAGATTACGCATGTATTGAAACAGATGGTCGGAGTATGGAGGCAGATAGCGAAAACGAAATTGAAGAAGAAATTGAAGCTATTGAGCGAATAGTTATTGACGCTATTCGGCCATAACATGGGTGTACCTAATGAAGTGGCCCATAGCATGGCTGTCTTATTAGCAGCGCCGGTAAAATGTGCGGACCAAACGATCAGGACTTTCGCATCTTGTGACACTGGAGCAACTTAAATCCGTCGATTGGTAAGTGTTTGTTTCGCATTAAATGTGGGTATCTAGTTTCAAATGTACATACAGCTAGCGTAAATAGAATGTTAGCATCGATTAGCTGGCAGTCATGTCGCAACCAAATATGTCTGATTAGCACATAAGTCAACAACATCAACAAAACTCACCTTTGTGATTTCGTTGACTTCCATCCATCCATCCATCCATCTTCTTCCGCTTATCCGAGGTCGGGTCGCGGGGGCAACAGCCTAAGCAGGGAAACCCAGACTTCCCTCTCCCCAGCCACTTCATCTAGCTCTTCCCGGGGGATCCCGAGGCGTTCCCAGGCCAGCCTGGAGACATAGTCTTCCCAACGTGTCCTGGGTCTTCCCTGTTGCCTCCTACCGGTTGGACGTGCCCTAAACACCTCCCTAGGGAGGCGTTCGGGTGGCATCCTGACCAGATGCCCAAACCACCTCATCTGGCTCCTCTCCATGTGAAGGAGCAGCGGCTTTACTTTGAGTTCCTCCCGGATGACAGAGCTTCTCACCCTATCTCTAAGGGAGAGCCCAGTCACACGGCGGAGGAAACTCATTTCGGCCGTTGACTTAATCGTTGCAAATGCATCTGCAGGTTATCCATACATCTCTGTGCCATGTCTGTCTTAGCATCGCCGGTCAAATGTGGAGACACTCTGGTACATTCAATGGGGGTCTGGCGGCAGATTTCTTGCCAGTGGTACAACTTGAATCCCTCCCTGTTAGTGTTGTTACACCCTCCGACAACACACCGACGAGGCATGATGTCTCCAAGGTTCCAAAAAATAGTCGAAAAAACGGAAAATAAAAGAGCTGAGACCCGGTGTTTGTAAACACGTTCTGACGTCATCGCTAAAAGAGCGATAAACAGAAAGGCGTTTAATTTGCCAAAATTCACCCATTTAGAGTTCGGAAATCGGTTCAAAAAATACATGGTCTTAATTAAATTAAACAATGGATGTCCGCTAACTTTTTGCAACTCAACGCCAAAAAAACGGAAATGCTGATTATCGGTCCTGCTAGACACCGACCTCTATTTAATAATACAACTCTAACATTTGACAACCAAACAATTAAACAAGGCGACTCGGTAAAGAATCTGGGTATTATATTCGACCCAACTCTCTCCTTTGAGTCACACATTAAAAGCGTTACTAAAACGGCCTTATTTCATCGCCGTAATATCGCTAAAATTCGCTCCATTCTGTCCACTAAAGACGCCGAGATCATTATCCATGCGTTTGTTACGTCTCGCCTCGACTACTGTAACGTATTATTTTCGGGTCTTCCCATGTCTAGCATTAAAAGATTACAGTTGGTACAAAATGCGGCTGCTAGACTTTTGACAAGAACAAGAAAGTTTGATCATATTACGCCTGTACTGGCTTCCTGTGCACTTAAGATGTGACTTTAAGGTTTTACTACTTACGTATAAAATACTACACGGTCTAGCTCCATCCTATCTTGCCGATTGTATAGTACCATATGTCCCGGCAAGAAATCTGCGTTCAAAGGACTCCGGCTTATTAGATATTCCCGAAGCCCAAAAAAAGTCTGCGGGTTATAGAGCGTTTTCATTTTGGGCTCCAGTACTCTGGAATGCCCTCCCGGTAACAGTTTGAGATGCCACCTCAGTAGAAGCATTTAAGTCTCACCTTAAAACTCATCTGTATACTCTAGCCCAGGGGTGCCCATTACGTCGATCGCGATCGACTGGTCGATCTCGGAGGGTGTGTCAGTCGATCTCAAGCCAGGCATTAAAAAATAGACATAAAAATGAGCAATCATCAATCATACCAAGACTTCACTTTCGTCAGTTGTTTGACATTCTCGGCACCCGAGGATCTTGTGAGATGACGCTGGCTGCTGCGAGCTCATATTTAAGAAAAAAATCACTAACAGGGCGGACGCAGAGAAACACATTTTATTTCTAGAGACTCCGTACCTACTGTCAAAACTCTAAAGAGCGACTGCACAGTTCCTGTCTTCACCATAAAAGACCTGTTTCATCCTGCCTGTGCTAACAAAATAAGAGTCTCAGAAAGCTAGCGTGCACAAGCTAGCAAGCTACGGAGTTTGATGCCAATGTATTTCTCCCCTGCCCTCAGCGACCGCTTTCTCACTTGCTTGCCCACCCGCACAGTCACTAACGTCACTCACCTGCTGCCAGACATTAAAGGGCCACACACATATGCTACTCTCATAACAAAGTGTTTAAAAACGAGTATGCAAGTTGAACAAATGAGATGCCAAATCCAACCACTTTCATGTGGTATTGGACAGAAAGGAGGACTTTTTTTTCTCCTCCATTTGAAAATGCGGACGTTATCAGCACCACTGTCTGATTCCAATCAATGCAAGTCATCAGAATCAGGTAATACACCAACTTATATTCTTGTGTTCATGAAAGAAAGGAATCTATGTGTGTTAAACATGCTTGTATTATCATTAAACACCATTAACTTGTTAACAAAAATGTCTCTTTTATAAATAAATAAATATAAATTAGAAATAGGAATTAGGTAGATCTCCTCGACTTGGTCAATTGAAAAGTAGCTCGCCTGCAGAAAAAGTGTGAGCGGCCCTGCTCTAGCCTTTAAATAGACTGCATTTTTAGACCAGTTGATCTGCCGTTTCTTTTCTTTTTCTCCTATGTCCCACTCTCCCTTGTGGAGGGGGTCCGGTCCGATCCGATGGCCATTTACTGCTCGCCTGTGTATGGGCTGGGGACATCTCTGCGCTGCTGATCCGCCTCCGCTTGGGATGGTTTCCTGCTGGCTCTGCTATGAACAGGACTCTCGCTGCTGTGTTGGATCCGCTTTGGACTGGACTCTCGCGACTGTGTAGGATCCATTGTGGATTGAACTTTCACAGTATCATGTTAGACCCGCTCGACATCCATTGCTTTCCTCCTCTCCAAGGTTTCTCATAGTCATCTCTGTCACCGAAGTCCCACTGGGTGTGAGTTTTCCTTGCCCTTATGTGGGCCTACCGAGGATGTCGTGAACGGCACCATGTCCCCTCCCCTCTCAGTAAGATGTGGAGTCCCCCAAGGCAGTATACTAGGACCTTTACTGTTCCTAATATACGTGAATGACATGCCATCAGCATGCCACTGTGAATTGTTCCTGTATGCGGATGACTCGGCCCTGCTGGTATCAGGCAAGGACAAGTCACAGGTGGAACAAATCCTCAGTGCTGAACTCCTCAATATTTGCACCTGGCTCGCTGACAACAAGCTATCCATACACTTAGGTAAAACGGAATCCATCCTATTTGGGTTCCATATCAAACTTAAGAAGGTCAGTGACTTCACTATAAAAGTGGGTGACATTGTTATCACCAGGAAAGATGAGATCACCTACCTAGGTTCCATTCTAGAGGCTAATCTTTCCTGTGATAAAATGGCAACCAAGGTGATCAAAAAGGTCAACCAAAGAACAAGATTCCTCTACAGAATCTCCTCTCTGGTCAACAAAAGCACCTTGAGGATTCTAGCGGGAACTCTCATTCAACCCTTCTTCGATTACGCTTGCACCTCCTGGTACCCCAGCACCTCCAAAACCCTCAAATCTAGACTCCAAACATCCCAGAATAAGCTAATCCGGTTACTTTAAGACCTCCACCCCAGATCACACCTCAATCCAACCCACTTCTCCAAAGTGTGCTGGCTCAGGGTGGAGGACAGAGTAAAACAACTTGCACTGAGCCTGGTCTATAAAATCCGCTACACCTCCCTGATACCGAAGTACATGTCAAATTACTTCCTTGACGTAAATGACCGCCATAACCACAACACCAGGGGGAGCTCCACAAACCACGTTAAACCCAGATTTCGATCTAACAAAGGTCTTAACTCATTCTCTTTCTATGCCACATCAATGTGGAATGCACTCCCAACAGGTGTAAAAGTAAGTGCATCTCTATCCTCCTTCAAAACCGCTCTAAAACAACACCTCCAGGCAACTTCAACACTTTACTAATACCCTCCTCCATTCACAAGCCATCTCCCCGGATTATAAACAACTCAAATGTACTTCTAATGTATATACTTGTTCTTATGCTATGTGAACTCACTATGTTCTCTGCTGGCTGTACATATCCTACTAAATAAGACCTACACTGTTTCAATGTCCATTTCTCTGTTGATGCAATTGTTGATGACTGAAGTTCTGATATCAACCAAAGCTCCTCATCCCACCCCCCGGATTGTAAATAATGTAAATAATGATGATTAACTTGTGTGATGACTGTATTATGTTGATAGTATATATTTGTACCATGAATTGATTAACGTGGACCCCGACTTAAACAAGTTGAAAAACTTATTCGGGTGTTACCATTTAGTGGTCAATTGTACGGAATATGTACTGAACTGTGCAATCTACTAATAAAAGTATCAATCAATCAATCAAAAGTCGTAGTGGTTTGTGTTGTGGTTTGTGCAGCCCTTTGAGACACTAGTGATTTAGGGCTATATAAGTAAACATTGATTGATTGATTGATGGTCTTTTTTCTGCACCATCAAGGTATATATTGACGCTTGCATAGGTTTGCTGATAATGTTCCCCTTTAAGTCGGGGTCCACGTTAATCAATTCATGTTAATGCGGGGATGAATTATGTTCCCTGGCGTATAACTTTGAGCCAGAAGCGTCCTGCTCAGCAGGCCCCCATATGCGTGGGTTCACTCCAAAAAGGTGCAGTATGCTAATAGTCGGGACAATATGTACAAAAAGTGCGGAGAATGAACGTTGCTGCGAGTTTCATGGTCCCTCGTCAACTTTTGAATTGACCCGCATCCACGCCGCACTTGAACCTCCCTCCAGCCCGGCCCCGACCCTGGGGAGACCGGGGTGAGGCTGACCATGTCCCCCCTTCCCGCGGACCATCTCATTGACGGAGCCCGCCACTGGTTAAAATCCCCCCCACCCCCCGTCCCCCAAGCCCTCGCCTCACTAAACCCCCTTAACCCTTCCCTAAAGCCGCTGTTGGCCCCCCGCTGTGCGTGCTCATTGGCTGACCGCCTTCGGGCGTCCCTTTTTCCACGGGCCCATTGTCTGGGGCCCCGTAAGCAGCTTTGTTTCTGCGTGTGCAGCTGGGCTAGCCCGCGCCGCCATTAGCCGCAACACGCTACACACAGAGCGGGATAATATAATTACAAAACAAAAGTCAGGTGGCGCGGCAGATCCGCCAGGAGAAGCCAATTTGGGCGAGATGCGACGACACGCTGGCGGGTGGCCAGCTATAATTCGATTATGAAGTTGTGTGACGGACAAAAGACACAATTGAGTCCTTTTTTTTTTTTTTTTTTTTTCCCCCCTTTCTTTCTCTTCCTTTTATTTGCACAAATGTGATTTAATCGAATTGCGCACGAAATGGCGGCGTGAAAAGAAAGGAGATTTACTCTTCTAATTTAGCCCCGGAAAATGTGATATTCTGTGAGAAATGGTCGGCTCGGCGCCGAATGTGAGGGCCCGCCGTCCATGAATGAGCGAGGCCGGAGAGGGCACGAATGCGCCCGCACGAGCAGACAATGGGATCAGTGGCAGATCCACCTCCTGTATCGCTGTCTTGAAACGCCGCCGCAAGTGTGTCCCCCTGTTCAGTCGGCAGACCACCATTTATCCTGTTAGTCACCCTGGATGAGTGAAAAAGAGTAATATCAACCCCCAGCCCAGCTGGACACACACACACACACACACACACACACACACACACACACACACACACTTGTATTTGTTATCTTCTTGAGACCTCTGAAAAATCCCCCCCTCTTTAGGACCACCCCTTCTAAATATATAAAGATTTGTATTTACAACATTAATAATACATACATACTATACAAATATAAAAAAGCTAGTTGTTAAAAATAAGAAAACTTAATTTTACTCAACGCAAGTCGTAATTGTACAAGAAAAACCGCACCTTTGTGCAATGTTATGATAAAAAGTTTGAATTTCACTCAATAACAGTCGCAATTTCACAAGAAAAGCTTCAAATCTTGGCAATTTTTATGAAAAGAGTCGTAATTTCACTCGACAAAAGTCACAATTTTATTAAAAAAAACTTAAATATTTTCACAATATTATGATGATAATCTGGATTTTACAAAAGTCATTTTTTTACTCCAAAAATGTCACTATTTTATAAGATTACCAAAAAATCTTGGCAATATTGGGGAAAAAAGGCATAATTTTATATGACAAATGTCACTGTTTTGCATTAAAAAGTAATAACTGCACATAAAAAAGTAGTAATTTTATGAGAAAATATTGCATTATTACAGAAACAGAAAGAATATGAGAAATTGTTCATAATTTTGGAAGAAAAAAGTCGACACGTTGTGAGAAAAAGACTGCTTTTTATTTTATTTTGAAAAAACATTTTGGCCAAAGGAGGCACATTTCAATTTCTTAAACGCACTTGTCATTTCATATGTTGGCCAGAGGGGGGGCACTTAAATTCTTTAAAAAAGCTGAACATTTGTGCAATATTATGATAAAAGTTGGAATTTTACTCAATAACAGTCGCAATTTCACAAGAAAAGCTTCAAATCTTGGCCATTTTTATGAAAGAGTCGTAATTTCACTCGACAAAAGTCACGATTTTATTTTAAAAAAAACTTAAACATTTTCACAATATTATGATGATAATCAGAATTTTACAAAAGTCATATTTTTACTCCAAAAATGTCACTATTTTGTAAGATTACCAAAAAATCTTGGCAATATTGGGGAAAAAAGGCATAATTTTATATGACAAATGTCACCGTTTTGCATTAAAAAGTAATAATTGTACATCAAAAAGTAATAATTTTACGCGAAAATATTGCATTATTACAGAAACAGAAAGAATATGAGAAATGTTTCATAATTTTGTAAGAAAAAAGTCGACACATTGTGAGAAAAAGACTGCTTTTTATTTTATTTTGAAAAAACATTTTGGCCAAAGGAGGCGCATTTCAATTTCTTAAACGCACTTGTCATTTCATATGTTGGCCGGAGGGGGAGCACCTAAATTCTTAAAAAAAAGCTGAACATTTGTGCGATATTATGATAAAAGTTAAAATTTTACTCAATCACAGTCGCCAGTTCACAAGAAAAGCTTCTAATCTTGGCAATTTTTATGAAAAGAGTCGTAATTTCACTCGACAAAAGTCACAATTTTATTTTAAAAAAAACGTAAACATTTTCACAATATTATGATAATAATCAGAATTTTACAAAAGTCATATTTTTACTCCAAAAATGTCACTATTTTGTAAGATTACCAAAAAATCTTGGCAATATTGGGGAAAAAAGGCATAATTTTATATGACAAATGTCACTGTTTTGTATTTAAAAGTAATAACTGCACATAAAAAAGTAGTAATTTTATGAGAAAATATTGCATTATTACAGAAACAGGAAGAATATGAGAAATTGTTCCCAATTTTGGATGAAAAAAGTCGACACATTGTGAGAAAAAGATTGCTTTTTATTTTATTTTGAAAAAACATTTTGGCCAAAGGGGGCGCATTTCAATTTCTTAAACGCACTTGTCATTTCATATGTTGGCCGGAGGGGGAGCACTTAAATTCTTAAAAAAAAGCTGAACATTTGTGCGATATTATGATAAAAGTTAAAATTTTACTCAATCACAGTCGCCAGTTCACAAGAAAAGCTTCTAATCTTGGCAATTTTTATGAAAAGAGTCGTAATTTCACTCGACAAAAGTCACAATTTTATTAAAAAAAAACTTAAACATTTTCACAATATTATGAGGATAATCAGAATTTTACAAAAGTCATATTTTTACTCCAAAAATGTCACTATTTTATAAGATTACCAAAAAATCTTGGCAATATTGGGAAAAAAGGCATAATTTTATATGACAAATGTCACTGTTTTGTATTAAAAAGTAATAACTGCACATAAAAAAGTAATAATTTTATGAGGAAAATATTGCATTATTACAGAAACAGAAAGAATATGAGAAATTGTTCATAATTTTGGAAGAAAAAAGTCGACACGTTGTGAGAAAAAGACTGCTTTTTATTTTATTTTGAAAAAACATTTTGGCCAAAGGAGGCGCATTTCAATTTCTTAAACGCACTTGGCATTTCATATGTTGGCCAGAGGGGGAGTACTTAAATTATTTTTAAAAAAGCTGAACATTTGTGCAATATTATGATAAAAGTTGAAATTTTACTCAATCACAGTCGCGATTTTACAAGAAAAGCTTCAAATCTTGGCGACTTTTCTGAAAAGAATCGTAATTTCACTCGACAAAAGTCGGAATTTTACAAAAATCATGAGTTTACTCCAAAAATGTCACTATTTTACAAGAACACCAAAACAAACTGACAACATTGTGATAAAAGTCAGAATTTTACATGACAAATGTCACTATTTTGAATTAAAAAGTAATAATTGTACATAAAAAGTAATCATTTTATGAGAAAATATTGCATTATTACAGAAACAGAAAGAATATGAGAAATTTTTCATAATTTTGGAAGAAAAAAGTCGGCACATTGTGAGAAAAAGACTGCTTTTTATTTTATTTTGAAAAAACATTTTGGCCAAAGGAGGCGCATTTCAATTCCTTAAACGCACTTGTCATTTCATATGTTGGCCAGAGGGGGAGCACTTAAATTCTTAAAAAAAAAGCTGAACATTTGTGCAATTTTATGATAAAAGTTGGAATTTTACTCAATCACAGTCACAATTTTACAAGAATAGCTTCACATCTTGGCAATTTCTATGAAACGAGTCGTAATTTCACTCGACAAAAGTCGGAATTTTATAAAAATCATGAGTTTATTCCAAAAATGTCACAATTTTACAAGAACAGCAAAACAAATTGGCAACATTGGGATAAAAGTCTGAATTCTACATGACAAATGTCACTATTTTGTATTAAAAAGTAATAATTGTACATAAAAAGTAATAATTTTTTGAGAAAATATTGCATTATTACAGAAACAGAAAGAATATGAGAAATTGTTCCCAATTTTGGAAGAAAAAAGTCGACACATTGTGAGAAAAACACTGCTTTCTATTTTATTTTGAAAAAACATTTTGGCCAAAGGGGGCGCATTTCAATTTCTTACACACACTTGTTATTTCATATGTTGGCCAGAGGGGGAGCACTTAAATTATTAAAAAAACCTGAACATTTGTGCAATATTATGATAAAAAAAAATGGAATTTTACCCAACAACACTCACAATTTTACAAGAAAAGGTTAACATTTTTGCAAAAGAGTCGTAACTAAACTCAAAAGTCCAAATTTTATAAGAAAACTTTAATATGTTGGCAACATTATAATAATAATCGGAATTTTACTTGGCCAAACTATGACAAAAGTCCTAATTTTACTCAAAGAATGTCACTATTTTACAAGAACACCAAAATAAATGGCAACATTGTCATAAAAATCAGAATTTTATACGGCACGTCTCCATTTTGCAACAAAAAGTAATAATTTTATGAAAAAAAGTAATCATTTTACAAGAAAATATTGCAATGTTACAGAAACAGAAAGAATATGAGAAATTGTTCCCAATTTTATAAGAAAAAAATTGACACATTCTGAGAAAAAGACTGCTTTTAGTGAATTTTTTTCATTTTTTTTATTTTTAATCTTCATTATTTATTTCAAGTTATTACAGTTTGTCTCTATATACACATTTATTTTTAATAACTTGTGGCCAAAGGGGGCGCATTTCAATGTCTTACACACACTTGTTATTTCATATGTTGGCCAGAGGGGGAGCACTTAAATTATTAAAAAAAAAAACGAACATTTGTGCAATATTATGATAAAAGTTGTAATTTTACCCAACTACAGTCACAATTTTACAAGAAAAGGTTAACATTTTGGCAAAAGAGTTGTAATTTTACTCAAAAGTTCAAATTTTATAAGAAAACTTTAATATGTTGGCAATATTATAATAATAATCGGAATTTTACTTGGCCAAACTATGACAAAAGTCCCAATTTTACTCAAAGATTGTCATTATTTTACAAGAACACCAAAATAATTGGCAACATTGTCATAAAAATCGGAATTTTATACGACACGTCTCCATTTTGCAATAAAAAGTAAAGATTTTACATAAAAAAGTAATCATTTTACAAGAAAATATTGCAATGTTACTGAAACAGAAAGAATATGACAAATTGTTCCCAATTTTATAACAAAAAAATCGACACATTCTGAGAAAAAGACTGCTTTTAGTGAATGTTTTTCATTTTTCATTTTTTTTCATTTTTAATCATTTTTTAATCTTCATTATTTATTTCAAGTTATTACAATTTGTCTCTATGTACACATTTATCTGTAATAACTTCTGGCCAAAGGGGGCGCATTTCAATTTCTTACACACACTTGTTATTTCATATGTTGGCCAGAGGGGGAGCACTTAAATTATTAAAAAAACCTGAACATTTGTGTGCAATATTACAATAAAAGTTGGAATTTTACCTGGCCAAACTATGACAAAAGTCCCAATTTTATTCAAAGATTGTCATTATTTTACAAGAACACCAAAATAATTGGCAACATTGTCATAAAAGTCTGAATTTTATTTGACACGTCTCCAATTTGCAATAAAAAGTAAAAATTTTACAAAAAAAGGAATAATTTTACAAGAAAATATTGCAATGTTACAGAAACAGAAAGAATATGAGAAATTGTTCCCAATTTTATAAGAAAAAAATCGACACATTCTGACAAAAAGACTGCTTTTAGTGAATTTTTTTTTTTTATTTTTTATTTTTAATCATTTTTTTAATCTTCATTATTTATTTCAAGTTACTACAGTTTGTCTCTATATACACATTTATTTTTAATAACTTCTGGCCAAAGGGGGCGCATTTCAATTTCTTACACACACTTGTTATTTCATATGTTGACCAGAGGGGGAGCACTTAAATTATTAAAAAAACCTGAACATTTGTGCAATATTATGCTAAAAGTTGGAATTTTACCCAACAACAGTCACAATTTTACAAGAAAAGGTTAACATTTTGGCAAAAGAGTCGTAACTATACTCAAAAGTCCAAATTTTATAAGAAAACTTTAATATGTTGGCAATATTGTAATAATAATCGGAATTTTACTTGGCCAAACTATGACAAAAGTCCCAATTTTACTCAAAGATTGTCATTATTTTACAAGAATACCAAAATAATTGGCAACATTGTCATAAAAGTCCGAATTTTATAGGACACGTCTCCATTTTGCAATAAAAAGTAAAAATTTTACATAAAAAAAGTAATCATTTTACAAGAAAATATTGCAATGTTATAGAAACAGAAAGAATATGAGAAAATGTTCCCAATTTTATAAGAAAAAAGTCGACACATTCTGTGAAAAAGACTGCTTTTAGTGAATTTTTTTCATTTTTTTTATTTTTAATCATTTTTTAATCTTCATTATTTATTTCAAGTTATTACAGTTTGTCTCTATATACACATTTATTTTTAATAACTTCTGGCCAAAGGGGGCGCATTTCAATTTCTTACACACACTTGTTATTTCATATGTTGACCAGAGGGGGGAGCACTTAAATTATTTAAAAAAACCTGAACATTTGTGCAATATTATGATAAAAGTTGGAATTTTACCCAACAACAGTCGCAATTTTACAAGAAAAGGTTAACATTTTGGCAAAAGAGTCGTAATTTTACTCAAAAGTCCAAATTTTATAAGAAAACTTTAATATGTTGGCAATATTATAATAATAATCGGAATTTTACTTGGCCAAACTATGACAAAAGTCCTAATTTTACTCAAAGAATGTCACTATTTTACAAAAACACCAAAATAATTGGCAACATTGTCATAAAAGTCAGAATTTTATACGACACGTCTCCATTTTGCAATAAAAAGTAATATTATTACGTAAAAAAGTAATCATTTTACAAGAAAATATTGCAATGTTATAGGAAGAATATGAGAAATTATTCCCAATTTTATAAGAAATAAATCGACACATTCTGAGAAACAGACTGCTTTTAGTGAATTTTATTCATTTTTCATTTTTTTTATTTTTAATCTTCATTATTTATTTCAAGTTACTACAGTTTGTCTCTATATACACATTTATTTTTAATAACTTCTGGCCAAAGGGGGCGCATTTCAATTTCTTACACACACTTGTTATTTCATATGTTGACCAGAGGGGGAGCACTTAAATTATAAAAAAAACCTGAACATTTGTGCAATATTATGATAAAAGTTGGAATTTTACCCAACAACAGTCGCAATTTTACAAGAAAAGGTTAACATTTTGGCAAAAGAGTCGTAATTTTACTCAAAAGTCCAAATTTTATAAGAAAACTTTAATATGTTGGCAATATTATAATAATAATCGGAATTTTACTTGGCCAAACTATGACAAAAGTCCCAATTTTACTCAAAGATTGTCATTATTTTACAAGAACACCAAAATAATTGGCAACATTGTCATAAAAGTCCGAATATAATACGACACGTCTCCATTTTGCAATAAAAAATAAAAATGTTACATAAAAAAGTAATCATTTTACAAGAAAGTATTGCAATGTTACTGAAATAGAAAGAATATGACAAATTGTTCCCAATTTTATAACAAAAAAATCGACACATTCTGAGAAAAAGACTGCTTTTAGTGAATTTTTTTCATTTTTCATTTTTTTTAATTTTTAATCATTTTTTAATCTTCATTATTTATTTCAGGTTATTACAGTTTGTCTCTATATACACATTTATTTTTAATAACTTCTGACCAAAGGGGGCGCATTTCAATTTCTTACACACACTTGTTATTTCATATGTTGGCCAGAGTGGGAGCACTTAAATTATAAAAAAAAACCTGAACAATTGTGCAATATTATGATAAAAGTTGGAATTTTACCCAACAACAGTCGCAATTTTACAAGAAAAGGTTAACATTTTGGCAAAAGAGTCGTAATTTTACTCAAAAGTCCAAATTTTATTAGAAAACTTTAATATGTTGGCAATATTATAATAATAATCAGAATTTTACTTGGCCAAACTATGACAAAAGTCCTAATTTTACTCAAAGAATGTCACTATTTTACCAAAACACCAAAATAATTGGCAACATTGTCATAAAAGTCCGAATTTTATACGACACGTCTCCATTTTGCAATAAAAAGTAATATTTTTACGTAAAAAAGTAATCATTTTACAAGAAAATATTGCAATGTTACAGAAAGAATATGAGAAATTGTTCCCAATTTTATTAGAAAAAAATCGACACATTCTGAGAAAAAGACTGCTTTTAGTGAATTTTTTTCATTTTTTTTAATTTTTAATCATTTTTTAATCTTCATTATTTATTTCAAGTTACTACAGTTTGTCTGTATATACATATTTATTTTTAATAACTTCCGGCCAAAGGGGGCGCATTTCAATTTCTTACACACACTTGTTATTTCATATGTTGGCCAGAGGGGGAGCACTTAAATTATCAAAAAAACCTGAACATTTGTGCAATATTATGATAAAAGTTGGAATTTTACCCAACAACAGTCGCAATTTTACAAGAAAAGGTTAACATTTTGGCAAAAGAGTCGTAATTTTACTCAAAAGTCCAAATTTTATAAGAAAACTTTAATATGTTGGCAATATTATAATAATAATCGGAATTTTACTTGGCCAAACTATGACAAAAGTCCTAATTTCACTCAAAGAATGTCACTATTTTACAAGAACACCAAAATAATTGGCAACATTGTCATAAAAGTCCGAATTTTATACGGCACGTCTCCATTTTGGAATAAAAAGTAATAATTTTACGTTAAAAAAAAGTAATCATTTTACAATGTTACAGAAACAGAAAGAATATGACAAATTGTTCCCAATTTTATAAGAAAAAAATCGACACATTCTGAGAAAAAAATGTTTTTAGTGAATTTTTTTCATTTTTCATTTTTTTTAATTTTAATCAATTTTTAATCTTCATTATTTATTCCAAGTTATTAATACACATTTATTTTTAATAACTTCCGGCCAAAGGGGGCGCATTTCAATTTCTTACACACACTTGTTATTTCATATGTTGGCCAGAGGGGGAGCACTTTTAAAAAGCGACACACGAAAAATCCCTCCCTTTTGGGACCACCCTCATTTCCCCAGCGGGGGGTGCAAATGAGACATTCTCTATTAGATGCAGTTTTATTGGGACCATGATTTATGTCATCACTTGTTCACACCTCCTCATATGGAAGATACTTTTCCTTGTTGGCGTCTCAAGAAGGGTAGAAATACAAGAACACACACACACACACACACACACACACACACAAGCGTTTCAGCTTTATAGACAGCTGATAAGAGCAGGTTTAGCTAGTAGCTACTGTTTGGAGCAGGTCAAGCAGAACAAGATTGGTTAATGTCTTTTTGTTTCGTGCCGCAAAGACTGTTTTTCCGGGGGGGCGGGAAATGGGGGGGCTTCGCTACAAGACAATAAGCGATTGTGTCCGATGGCTACGTGCCCCTTCTCCTCAAGGGCTGGTGTCAGTATTGTACCCACTCGGGGTGTGTAAACTCCCATTTTGTGCCCCATTAGGCACAGTCGGATCGTGCCCCTTGGAGGTTGGAGCGCCACATTCTCATACTCTCAGCAAACTCCTGGACTGTTTTTCCTTTCATTTTGTACACGGATAGTCCAAGTGTGGAGAAAGGATCCATGAATTCAGTCAGGTTTTGGACCTGACTTGTGGTTCGGGTACTTTTCTGTACTTTCCACTCATGAGACCACGGATGCAAGCTCAATGTACTCTAGTTTTTTTCTATTTTTAGCTTTGTGTTGTCTGCACTTAAAACCATCAAGCCATCAAGTGCCCTGAAAGTAGGAGTAGAGTGGAAAAACAAGCTGACTTTACAAACCTACTGTATTTGTCGGACTACAAGGCGCACTTAAAATCCTTTAATTTTCTCCAAAATCGACAGTGCGCTTATAACCCGGTGTGTCTTATGTACGGCATAATTCTGGTTGTGCTTACCGACCTCGAATAAGTACCAAGAAATGACATAGCTCTGAGGATTCATGTGTCTATTTGTACAAATGTAGCCTATTTTATATTATGAATAATGATATATTTATATATATTTATAGCATCACATCACAATATAAACAATAATTTCCATCGATCCATCCATCCATTTTCTACCGCTTGTCCTGTTTAAGGCAATCAACTAAAGGAACAACCTTTTTTGTTGTATAACAAAACTAGAAAAAAGGGACACAAGCTTGTGTGTACTCTAACAATATACCGTATTTATCAGACTATAAGGCGCACTTAAAATCCTTTCTTTTTCTCAAAAATTGACAGTGCGCCTTATATACGGCATCATTTTGGTTGTGCTTACCGACCTCGAAGCAAATACCAAGAAATGACATAGCTCTGAGGATTCATGTGTCTATTTGTACAAATGTAGCCTATTTTATATGATGAATAATGATATATATATATTTATAGCATCACATCACAATATAAACAATAATTTCCATCCATCCATCCATCCATCCATTTTCTACTGCTTGTCCCGTTTAAGGCAATTAACTAAAGGAACAACCGTTTTTGTTGTATAACAAAACTAGAAAAAAGGGACACAAGCTTGTGTGTACTCTAACAATATATCGTATTTATCAGACTATAAGGCGCACTTAAAATCCTTTCTTTTTCTCAAAAATCGACAGTGCGCCTTATATACGGCATAATTTTGGTTGTGCTTACCGACCTCGAAGCAAATACCAAGAAATGACATAGCTCTGAGGGTTCATGTGTCTATTTGTACAAATGTAGCCTATTTTATATGATGAATAAGGATATATATATATATATTTATAGCATCACATCACAATATAAACAATTTCCATCGATCCATCCATCCATTTTCTACCGCTTGTCCTGTTCAAGGCAATTAACTAAAGGAACAACCTTTTTTGTTGTATAACAAAACTAGAAAAAGGGACACAAGCTTGTGTGTACTCTAACAATATATCGTATTTATCAGACTATAAGGCGCACTTAAAATCCTTCTTTTTCTCAAAAATCGACAGTGCGCCTTATATACGGCATAATTTTGGTTGTGCTTACCGACCTCGAAGCAAATACCAAGAAATGGCATAGCTCTGAAGATTGATGTGTGTATTTGTACAAATGTAGCCTGTTTTATATTATGAATATTTATATCTATTTTTATAGCATCACATCACAACATAAACAATAATTTCCATCCATCCATCCATTTTCTACTGCTTGTCCCGTTTAAGGCACTTAACTAAAGGAACAACTTTTTTGTTGTATAACAAAACTAGGAAAAAAAAGGGACACGTTTGTGTGTACTCTAACAATATACCGTATTTGTTGGACTATAAGGCGCACTGAAATCCTTTCATTTTCTCCAAAATCGACAGTGCGCCTTATATACCGCTGCGCCTAATGTACGGCATCATTCTGGTTGTGCTTACCGACCTCGAAGCAAATACCAAGAAATGGCATAGCTCTGAGGATTGATGTGTCTATTTGTACAAATATAGGCTATTTTATATTATGAATTGTTATTTCTATCTTGATTGCATCCCATCACCATATAAACAATAATTTCCATCTATCCATCCATCCATCCATCCATTTTCTACTGCTTGTCCCGTTTAAGGCAATTAACTAAAGGAACAACCGTTTTTGTTGTATAACAAAACTAGAAAAAAGGGACACAAGCTTGTGTGTACTCTAACAATATATCGTATTTATCAGACTATAAGGCGCACTTAAAATCCTTTCTTTTTCTCAAAAATCGACAGTGCGCCTTATATACGGCATAATTTTGGTTGTGCTTACCGACCTCGAAGCAAATACCAAGAAATGACATAGCTCTGAGGATTCATGTGTCTATTTGTACAAATGTAGCCTATTTTATATTATGAATAATGATATATATATATATATTTATAGCATCACATCACAATATAAACAATAATTTCCATCGATCCATCCATCCATTTTCTACCGCTTGTCCTGTTTAAGGCAATTACCTAAAGGAACAACCTTTTTTGTTGTATAACAAAACTAGAAAAAAGGGACACAAGCTTGTGTGTACTCTAAAAATATACCGTATTTATCAGACTATAAGGCGCACTTAAAATCCTTTCTTTTTCTCAAAAATCGACAGTGCGCCTTATATACGGCATCATTTTGGTTGTGCTTACCGACCTCGAAGCAAATACCAAGAAATGACATAGCTCTGAAGATTGATGTGTGTATTTGTACAAATGTAGCCTGTTTTATATTATGAATATTTATATCTATTTTTATAGCATCACATCACAATATAAACAATAATTTCCATCCATCCATTTTCTACTGCTTGTCCCATTTAAGGCACTTAACTAAAGGAAGAACTTTTTTGTTGTATAACAAAACTAGGAAAAAAAAGGGACACGTTTGTGTGTACTCTAACAATATACCGTATTTGTTGGACTATAAGGCGCACTGAAATCCTTTCATTTTCTCCAAAATCGACAGTGCGCCTTATATACCGCTGCGCCTAATGTACGGCATCATTCTGGTTGTGCTTACCGACCTCGAAGCAAATACCAAGAAATGGCATAGCTCTGAGGATTGATGTGTCTATTTGTACAAATATAGGCTATTTTATATTATGAATTGTTATTTCTATCTTGATTGCATCCCATCACCATATAAACAATAATTTCCATCCATCCATCCATCCATTTTCTACCGCTTGTCCCGTTTAAGGCAATTAACTAAAGGAACAACCTTTTTTGTTGTATAACAAAACTAGGAAAAAAAGGGACATGTTTGTGTGTACTCTAACAATATATCGTATTTGTTGGACTATAAGGCGCACTTAAGATCCTTTCATTTTCTCCAAAATCGACAGTGCGCCTTATAACCCGGTGCGCCTAATGTACGGCATCATTCTGGTTCTGCTCACCGACCTCAAAGCAATTTTATTTTGTACATGGTGTGATGATAAGTGTGACCAGTAGATGGCAGTTACACATAAGAGATATGTGTAGACTGCAGGGTGACGCGGGTAAACAACACCAAAACTTAATATGTTCTGTTGAGCATATAGAACATTACACACAGCGCTAAAATATCTGTCAAAATGTTTTTAGTACGACTTTGGTAAACTATGAAGCCGCACCGCTTGATGGATTGTCGGCGCATTGAACATACGAGTGTTATTATGGTGTGTGTATAAGTAAGGTAAGACATATTATCTGGCCTATTGATTCACAATATTATTCAAATCAACTTTTCTTTCCTTCTGGTACCTGCTGATGTGTATATGGGATCTGCATAACTCCTGAAAATGTGCGCAAGTCCGCCATTGCAGTCCATGCCGACCCCATAGTCATAAGCTTCTTCTTTTTCCGCTATCTTCTTATGTGGCATTCATTTTCCGTTGCTGCCATTTCTAATATAAAGTAGCGGAAAGTTCTTACTTATATCTGTCAGTACACTCGCTTTCAAAGCCCTAAAACTGTAGTGGGTTGACATTATTTACCAATTAAACTTTAGTTAATAGAGGGTTACGGTTGGACGGTTATTCACGGTACACATTTCTGGCGTTGTTGTTGTTGCACTAGTGAGCCGCGGATGAGGAGATGCTGCCCTGTTATTGATTGAAGTAAAGTCTGAATGTCATAAAAACAGTTAGCTCCATCTTTTGACAATTCTTCCACTCCCGTCCTTGCACGCTACACCGCTACAACAAAGATGACGGGGAGAAGACGCCGTCGAAGGTGAACTACGTAAATAAGACCCGCCCTTAAAAATGGCGCATTCTGAAGCGACTGTCAGAAAGTGACTTGAAGATGATGTGTAAAACATCATCTATGCAACATTATGACCAAAGAACCACCATTACATGTTATGTAGACCACAAGGAAGTCTTTTACATTTAGAAAATAATCATAAAATGACGCCTTTAAACCCCTCCTAAAAGGCTGTTCTTTTCATGCCACAGTTATAAGACATAGTATGGTTGTTTATCTCATGCCCTGCCAAGATTTCTTGAATAATTAAATATGTTCCTACCTGCAAGCCTTGTCCAGAATAGTCCGATTGCATCCCGGGAGAACAAACCTTGCAGTAAGCTGCAAAAACCCTGTTATGACAATATATAAATATACATACGTATATGGATTATTAGATAGTACTTTATTGATTCCTTCAGTAGAGTTTACTTTATATGCCTTTGGAAACATTTTTAAGCCCAATGCGGCCCCCAAATAAAAAATGTGTACACCCCTGATTTACATAATCAGTCTATTGGTAGAATCATATAAAGTAGACTCCTGCATGGCTTCAGCTCCTGGGTGTTGCGGGCTAATCGGTGCCAATATACTTCTTCCGCTCCCGTCCTTGCACGCTACACCGCTACAACAAAGATGACGGGGAGAAGACGCTGTCGAAGGTGAACTACGTAAATAAGACCCGCCCACAAAACGGCGCATTCTGAAGCGACTGTCGGAAAGCGACTTGAAGATGATGTGTAAAACATCATCTATGCAACATTTTGACCAAAGAACCACCATTACATGTTATGTAGACCACAAGGAAATATTTTACATTTAGAAAATAATCATAATATGACGCCTTTAAACCCCTCCTAATATGCTGTTCTTTTCATGCCACAGTTATAAACCATAGTATGGTTGTTTACCTCATGCCCTGCCAAGATTTCTTGAATAATTAAATATGTTCCTACCTGCAAGCCTTGTCCAGAATAGTCCGATTGCATCCCGGGAGAACAAACCTTGCAGTAAGCTGCAAAAACCCCGTTATGACAATATATAAATATACATACGTATTTGGATTATTAGATAGTACTTTATTGATTCCTTCAGTAGAGTTTACTTTACATGCCTTTGGACACATTTTTTAAGCCCAATGCGGCCCCCAAATAAAAAATGTGTACACCCCGGATTTACATAATCGGTCTATTGGTAGAATTATATAAAGTAGACTCCTGCCTGGCTTCAGCTCCTGGGTGTTGCGGGATAAGCGGTGCCAATATACTTCTTCTGCTCCCGTCCTTGCACGCTACACCGCTACAACAAAGATGACGGGGAGAAGACGCCGTCGAAGGTGAGCCACGTAAATAAGACCCGCCCACAAAACGGCTGCATCCTGAAGAGACTGTCAGAAAGTGACTTGACGATGATGTGTAAAACAACATCTATGCAACATTTTGACCAAAGAACCACCATTACATGTTATGTAGACCACAAAGAAGTCTTTTACATTTAGAAAATAATCATAATATGATGCTTTTAAACCCCTCCTAATATGCTGTTCTTTTCATGCCACAGTTATAATCCATAGTATGGTTGTTTACCTCATGCCCTGCCAAGATTTCTTGAATAATTAAATATGTTCCTACTTACAAGCCTTGTCCAGAATAGTCCGATTGCATCCCGGGAGAACAAACCTCGCAGTAAGCTGCAAAAACCCCATTATGACAATATATATACATATATATACGTATATGGATAATTAGATAGTACTTTATTGATTCCTTCAGTAGAGTTTACTTTACATGCCTTTGGAAACATTTTTAAAGCCCAATGCGGCCCCCAAATAAAAAAAATGTGTACACCCCTGATTTATATAATCAGTCTATTGGTAGAATTATATAAAGTAGACTCCTGCATGGCTTCAGCTCCTGGGTGTTGCGGGCTAATCGGTGCCAATATACTTCTTCCCGTCCCCGTCCTTGCACGCTACACCGCTACAACAAAGATGACGGGGAGAAGACGATGTCGAAGGTGAGCCACGTAAATTAGACCCGCCCACAAAACGGCTGCATCCTGAAGCCACTGTCAGAAAGTGACTTGAAGATGATGTGTAAAACATCATCTATGCAACATTTTGACTAGAGAACCACCATTACATGTTATGTAGACCACAAGGAAGTATTTTACATTTAGAAAATAATCATCATATGATGCCTTTAAACCCCTCCTAATATGCTGTTTTTTTTTCATGCCACAGTTATAAACCATAGTATGGTTGTTTACCTCATGCCCTGCCAAGATTTCTTGAATAATTAAATATGTTCCTACCTGCAAGCCTTGTCTAGATTAGTCTGATTGCATCCCGGGAGAACAAACCTTGCAGTAAGCTGCAAAAACCCCGTTATGACAATCTATAAATATACATACGTATAAGGATTATTAGATAGTACTCTATTGATTCCTTCAGTAAAGTTTACTTTACATGCCTTTGGACACATTTTTTAAGCCCAATGCGGCCCCCAAATTAAAAAATGTGTACACCCCGGATTTACATAATCAGTCTATTGGTAGAATCATATAAAGTAGACTCCTGCATGGCTTCAGTTCCTGGGTGTTGCGGGATAAGCGGTGCCAATATACTTCTTCTGCTCCCGTCCTTGCACGCTACACCGCTACAACAGAGATGGTGGGGAGAAGACGTTGTCGAAGGTGAGCCACGTAAATTAGACCCGCCCAAAAAACGGCGCATTCTGAAGCGACTGTCAGAAAGCGACTTGAAGATGATGTGTAAAACATCATCTATGCAACATTTTGACTAAAGAACCACAATTAAATGTTATGTAGACCACAAGGAAGTCTTTTACATTTAGAAAATAATCATAATATGACCCCTTTAAACCTTTCCTAATATGCTGTTCTTTTCATGCCACAGTCATAAGCCATAGTATGGTTGTTTACCTCATGCCCTTCCAAGATTTCTTGAATAATTAAATATGTTCCTACTTGCAAGCCTTGTCCAGAATACTCCGATTGCATCCCGGGAGAACAAACCTTGCAGTAAGCTGCAAAAACCCCGTTATGACAATATATAAATATACATACGTATATGGATTATTAGATAGTACTTTATTGATTCCTTCAGTAGAGTTTACTTTACATGCCTTTGGACACATTTTTAAGCCCAATGTGGCCCCCAAATAAAAAAATGTGTACACCCCTGATTTACATGATCAGTCTATTGGTAGAATTATATAAAGTAGACTCCTGCATGGCTTCAGCTCCTGGGTGTTGCGGGATAAGCGGTGCCAATATACTTCTTCCGCTCCCGTCCTTGCACGCTACACCGCTACAAAAAAGATGACGGGGAGAAGACGCCGTCGAAGGTGAGCAACGTAAATTAGACACGCCCACAAAACAGCTGCATCCTGAAGCGACTGTCAGAAAGCGACTTGAAGATGATGTGTAAAACATCATCAATGCAACATTTTGACCAAAGAACCACCATTACATGTTATGTAGACCACAAGGAAGTATTTTACATTTAGAAAATAATCATAATATGACGCCTTTAAACCCCTCCTAATATGCTGTTCTTTTCATGCCACAGTTATAAGCCATAGTTTGGTTGTTTACCACAAGCCCTGCCAAGATTTCTTGAATAATTAAATATGTTCCTACCTGCAAGCCTTGTCCAGATTAGTCCGATTGCATCCTGGGAGAACAAACCATGCAGTAAGCTGCAAAAACCCAGTTATGACAATATATAAATATACATACGTATAAGGATTATTAGATAGTACTTTATTGATTCCTTCAGTAGAGTTTACTTTACATGCCTTTGGACACATTTTTAAGCCCAATGCGGCCCCCAAATAAAAAAATGTGTACACCCCTGATTTACATAATCAGTCTATTGGTAGAATTATATAAAGTAGACTCCTGCATGGCTTCAGCTCCTGGGTGTTGCGGGATAAGCGGTGCCAATATACTTCTTCCGCTCCCGTCCTTGCACGCTACACCGCTACAACAAAGATGACGGGGAGAAGACGATGTCGAAGGTGAGCCACGTAAATTAGACCCGCCCACAAAACGGCGCATTCTGAAGCGACTGTCAGAAAGCGACTTGAAGATGATGTGCAAAACATCATCTATGCAACATTTTGACCAAAGAACCACCATTACATGTTATGTAGACCACAAGGAAGTCTTTTACATTTAGAAAATAATCATATGACGCCTTTAAACCCCTCCCAATATGCTGTTCTTTTCATGCCACAGTTATAAGCCATAGTTTGGTTGTTTACCTCATGCCCTTCCAAGATTTCTTGAATAATTAAATATGTTCCTACCTGCAAGCCTTGTCCAGAATAGTCCGATTGCATCCCGGGAGAACAAACCTTGCAGTAAGCTGCAAAAACCCCGTTATGACAATATATAAATAGGCCCCCAAATTAAAAAATGTGTACACCCCGGATTTACATAATCAGTATATTGGTAGAATTATATAAAGTAGAATCCTGCATGGCTTCAGCTCCTGGGTGTTGCGGGATAAGCGGTGCCAATATACTTCTTCTGCTCCCGTCCTTGCACGCTACACCGCTACAACAAAGATGACGGGGAGAAGACGTTGTCGAAGGTGAGCCACGTAAATAAGACCCGCCCACAAAACGGCGCATTCTGAAGCAACTGTCAGAAAGCGACTTGAAGATGATGTGTAAAACATCATCTATGCAACATTTTGACCAAAGAACCACCATTACATGTTTTGTAGACCACAAAGACGTCTTTTACATTTAGAAAATAATCACAATATGACGCCTTTAAACCCCTCCTAATATGCTGTTCTTTTCATGCCACAGTTATAAGCCATAGTATGGTTGTTTACCTCATGCCTTGCCAAGATTTCTTGAATAATTAAATATGTTCCTACCTGCAAGCCTTGTCCAGAATAGTCCGATTGCATCCCGGGAGAACAAACCTTGCAGTAAGCTGCAAAAACCCCGTTATGACAATATATAAATATACATAAGTATATGGATTATTAGATAGTACTTTATTGATTCCTTCAGTAGAGTTTACTTTACATGGCTTTGGAAACATTTTTAAGCCCAATGCGGCCCCCAAATAAAAAAATGTGTACACCCCTGATTTACATAATCAGTCTATTGGTAGAATTACATAAAGTAGACTCCTGCATGGCTTCAGTTCCTGGGTGTTGCGGGATAAGCGGTGCCAATGTACTTCTTCCCGTCCCCGTAGGAAGAGTTATCCCACGTGTACGTTTGGATGATCAGCTCCTTTCCTCCCAGACTCAGACGACATCTAAGGAAGGGAGACGCAGATCTTGAAACAGCGAGCTTAGGGAGACGGTGTCGGATGTCGGAAGGATGCACAACAACCGGAGGGCACTCACTGCTTCCCGGGTCGGGTGATGTAACACAGACTGTACATGGCAAAGTCAAACTCGGGGCTGCAGCCGATGACTGCCGAGCCCACCTGCTTGAAGTAGCCGTCCCACACGAACTGCATGCCCAGCACGTCCGGGTAGTTAGTCCACTGAGACAAGGAAGAACTGATTAATACAAGGAACGGCGTTGAAACGTATCGGGGCTTACAGGCCCGTTGAAGCTGTGGCTGTAGTAGTTCAGCAGTCCTCTCTTCTCCAGAAGATAAAACTGGATCCAGTTGTGGAAGCCGGACACCTTCCCTCCCTTGATCTCACCTGGAGTAGACACAGGAACTCGTCTTGAATAGAAAATATGGCTTGATATACAAACCCTGTTTCCATATGAGTTGGGAAATTGTGTTAGATGTAAATATAAACGGAATACAATGATTTGCAAATCCTTTTCAACCAATATTCAGTTGAATATGCTACAAAGACAACATATTTGATGTTCAAACTCATAAACATTTTTTTTTTTGCAAATATCAGGCCCAGAGAAGCGGGCGGCGTTTCTGGATGTTGTTGATAAATGGCTTTCGCTTTGCAAAGTAGAGCTTTAACTTGCACTTACAGATGTAGCGACCAACTGTGTTTAGTGACAATGGTTTTCTGAGGTGTTCCTGAGCCCATGTGGTGATATCCTTTAGAGATTGATGTCGGTTTTTGATACAATACAATCGAAGGTCACGATCATTCAATGTTGGTTTCCGGCCATGCCGCTTACGTGGAGTGATTTCTCCAGATTCTCTGAACCTTTTGATGATATCATGGACCGTAGATGTTGAAATCCCTATTTTTTTCGCAAAAATTCATTAACTATAGAATTTGATGCCAGCAACACGTGACAAAGAAGTTGGGAAAGGTGGCAATAAATACTGATAAAGTTGAGGAATGCTCATCAAGCACTGTTTTGGAACATCCCACAGGTGTGCAGGCTAATTGGGAACAGGTGGGTGCCATGATTGGGTATAAAAACAGCTTCCCAAAAAATGCTCAGTCTTTCACAAGACAGGATGGGGCGAGGTACACCCCTTTGTCCACAACTGTGTGAGCAAATAGTCAAACAGTTTAAGAACAACGTTTCTCAAAGTGCAATTGTGAGAAATTTAGGGATTTCAACATCTACGCTCCATAATATCATCAAAAGGTTCAGAGAATCTGGAGAAATCCCTCCACGTAAGCGGCATGGGCGGAAACCAACATTGAATGACCGTGACCTTCCATCCCTTAGACGGCACTGTATCAAAAAACGACATCAATCTCTAAAGGATATCACCACATGGGCTCAGGAACACTTCAGAAAACCACTGTCACTAAATACAGATTGTCCCTACATCTGTAAGTGCAAGTTAAAGCTCGACTATGCAAAGCGAAAGTCATTTATCAACAACATCCAGAAACGCCACCGGCTTCTCTGGGACCGAGATCATCTAAGATGGACTGATGCAAAGTGGAAAAGTGTTCTGTGGTCTGACGAGTCCACATTTCAAATTGTGTTTGGAAATATTCGACATCGTGTCATCCGGACCAAAGGGGGAAGCGAACCATCCAGACTGTTATCGACGCAAAGTTCAAAAGCCAGCATCTGTGATGGTATGAGGGTGCATTAATCCCCAAGACATGGGTAACTTACACATCTGTGAAGGAACCATTAATGCTGAAAGGTACATACAGGTTTTGGAACAACGTATGTTGCCATTTAAGCACCGTCTTTTTCATGGACGCCCCTGCTTATTTTAGCAAGACAATGCCAAGCCACATTCAGCGCGTGTTACAACAGCGTGGCTTTGTAAAAAAAAGAGTGCGTGTACTTTCCTGGCCCGTCTGCAGTCCAGACCTGTCTCCCATGGAAAATGTGTGGCGCATTATGAAGCGTAAAATACGACAGTGGAGACCCCGGACTGTTGAACGACTGAAGCTCTACATAAAACAAGAACGGGAAAGAATTCCACTTTCAAAGCTTCAACAATTAGTTTCCTCAGTTCCCAAACGTTTATTGAGTGTTGTTAAAAGAAAAGGTGATGTAACACAGTGGTGAACATGCCCTTTCCCAACTACTTTGTCACGTGTTGCAGCCATGAAATTCTAAGTTAATTATTATATTCCAAAAATTAAAAATAAAGTTTATGAGTTTGAACATCAAATATCTTGTCTTTGTAGTGCATTCAACTGAATATGGCTTGAAAAGGATTTGCCAATCATTGTATTCTGTTTATATTTACATCTAACACAATTTCCCAACTCATATGGAAACAGGGTTTTTAAAATATTGTTAAGGTCGGATTTATTAACTTGCATATCCTTGCACTTTTCTACAGTTTTTCTCGTTAAAACTTGAAATATTTCAAAAGATGTACAAACATTGAACTGTGCAGAAACTGACAATTTAAATAAAATAACATGTATGTTTAAATGACTTATTTCCTTTCTTTCCAACCTGCAAAGATGTGCTCAAAACCACTGGAGTCCATCTTCCTGTTGTTGCGGGAGTACAGACCAAACCACATCATCTTCAGGTCCTGCAGGAAGTCCTCCTCGGATGTGTAGACACCTTCAAGTGGAGAGGAAGTAAGTCAAGTGTGTATGTGTGTGTGTTCTTGTATTTCTACCCTTCTAGAGACATCAACAAGGAGATGTGAACAAGTGAGGACATAAATCATGGTCCCAATACAGAAAACCATTGCATCTAATGGGGAAATTCTCATTTGCACCCCCTGCTGGTGAAATCTATCAAAATGAGGGTGGTCCCAAAAGAGAGGGATGTTTCAAATTGACTGTGTCGCTTTTAAAAGTGCTCCCCCTCTGGTCAACATATGAAATAACAAGTGTGTGTAAGAAATTGAAATGTGCCTCCTTTGGCCAAAATTAATTTAAAAAAATAAAATAAATATGTATATGGGGACATACTGTAATAACGTGAAGTAACTACAAAACAATTAAAAACTAAAAAATTATTTTTTTTTTTTTTTTACTAACAGCAGTCTTTCTCACAATCTGTCGACTTTTTTTTCCTATAAAATTGGGAACAGTTTCTCATATTCTTTCTGTTTCTGTATATTGCAATATTTTCTCGTAAAATTATTACTATTTTATGTACAATTTTTACTTTTTAATTCAAAATGTGTGACATTCGTCATATTAAAATCAGACTTTTATTTACGATATTGCTAATTTTGTTGTTGTTCTTGTAAATAAGTGACATGTTTTGAAAAAATGTATATATATATATATATATATATATATATATATATATGATTTTTCTGAGCGACTAGGAGACACCGCGAGTAACAAGCAGTAGAAAATGGATTAGAAAGGACGGATTAAAAAATAAAAAAATATATATATAAAATCAAATTAACTTTATTTATAAAGCACATTTAAAATGTACCACAGGCTTAGCCAAAGTGCTGTACCAATAGGCAGGTTAAAAGAAACAACAAACAAGCAATCACAACACAGAGCATGTAAAAAAAAAAAACACACACACATATATATATATATATACATACACACACAGATAGATAGATATATATATATATATATATATATATATATATGTGTGTGTCTGTATATATACACACACACACACACACACACACACATATATATATATATATATACATACACATATATATACACATACACACAGATATATATATATATATATATATATATATATATACATACATATACACACAGATATATATCTATATATATATATACATACACACATTTATATGTGTGTGTGTGTGTGTGTGTGTGTGTGTGTGTGTATATATACACACATATACATACACACACACATACATATATGTGTGTGTTTGTGTGTGTCTGTATATATACACACACACATACATATACACACACATATACACACAGATATATATATATATACACACACACACACACACACATACATATATACATATCCATGTATATAAAAATATAAATAAGGATATAATAATATAAATAAATAAAAATATGTTGTTGATTTTTAAACGTGGGACTTCCCGTGGGCCGGATTTTGGATGCTGGCAGGCCGTTGCCGTAGTTTGGCGACCAACCACTGAATTAGAGCATTAAATATGTATACGCTTTGTTATTTGATTAGTCGACTAATCGTTAATAAAATCGTTGACGTATCGATTTTTTAAATAATTGGTAAGTTGGGGGGGGGGGGGGGGGGGGGGGGGGGGTGACCTACCTTTGGTATATAAGAAGGCAAAGAGCTCCCGGCCCAGCTCAGTGTTGGACATGGTCTCCTTCAGGAAGCTGTCCTGCTCCGCCGTCTCCTCGGGCGTGACGTCCTCCGCGTGGCCCGTCATCCTGTTGTAGTTGTCCAGCAGAGCCAGGAGGGCGGCGTAGGTGGGCCGTGAGAACAGGGACCCCTCGTCCAGGTAGCGGAAAAGACTGGAAGCAGAAGGTGGGCCCACATGCGGGGATGAAGAAGAAGTGTTGGGATGTGACGGGTGTGTCGTCTCACGGGCGAGAGGCAAGGTCTGACTGGGAGCCGCTCTGAGAACCTGGGACCAGAACCTGGGAGTCTATCACCAACTCTGAGGGCGAGGCCCGGTTTGAGTCCAGGGTGTGAAGTGCCTCTGAGACCGACTTGATCTCAGCGTCGGTGATGACAGAAGCACCTGCACGCACACATGAACACACCTGTTACCCTTTCACACCTGTACACACTTGTACACACACGTGTACACACGTGTACACACTTGTACACACTTGTACACACTTGTACACACACGTGTACACACTTGTACACACATGTGTACACACTTGTACACACAATTGTACACACTTGTACACACGTGTACACACGTGTACACACTTGTACACACATGTGTACACACTTGTACACACACGTGTACACACTTGTACACACTTGTACACACTTGTACACACTTGTACACACGTGTACACACTTGTAAACACTTGTAAACACTTGTACACACTTGTACACACTTGCATGCGGCTCTTTATCGCCGCCCTAGTGGCTCTCTGGAGCTTTTTCAAACATGTATGAAAAATGGAAAAAGATGAGGGGGAAAAAAATATAAAAATATATATTTTTTGTTTCAGTACGGTTTCTGTAGGAGGACAAACATGACACAAACCTCCCTAATTGTTATAAAGCACACTGTTTTCATCAAACATGCTTCACCGATTCGAGTATTTGGCGAGCGCCGTTTTGTCCTACTAATTTCGGCGGTCCTTGAACTCACCATAGTTTGTTTAAATCAGGGGTCACCAACCTTTTTGAAAGCAAGAGATACTTCTCTGGTACTGATTAATGCGAAGGGCTACCAGTTTGATACACACTTAAATAAATTGCCAGAAATAGCCAATTTGCTCAGTTTACCTTTAATAAATAAATCTATATATATATATATAAAAAATGGGTTTTTCTGTCTGTCTTTCCGTCGTATATATTTTTTCCTTATATGGAAGGTTTTTTGTAGAGAATAATTGATGAAAAAAAAACACCTAATTGAACGATTTAAGAGGAGAAAAGACGAAAAAAATGAAAATGAAATTTTGAGACATAGTTTATCTTCAATTTCGACTCTTTAAAATTCAAAATTCAACCGAAAAAAAAATGGAGAAAAACTAGCTCATTTGAATCTTTTTGAAAAAATTTAAAAAAGAATTTATGGAACATCATTAGTAATTTTTCCTGATTAAGGATAATTTTAGAATTTTGATGACATGTTTTAAATAGATTAAAATCCAATCTGCACTTTGTTAGAATATATAACAAATTGGACCAAGCTATATTTCTAACAAAGACAAATCATGATTTATTCTAGATTTTCCAGAACAAAAATTTTAAAAGGAATTCAAAAGACTTTGAAATAAGATTTAAATTGGATTCTACAGATTTTCTAGATTTGCCGGAATATTTTTTTTTTATTTTAATCATTAGTTTGAAGAAATATTTCACAAATTTTCTTTGTCGAAAAAACAGAAGCTAAAATGAAGAATTAAATTAAAATGTATTTATTATTCTTTACAATAAAAAATATATTTACTTGAACATTGATTTAAATTGTCAGGAAAGAAGAGAAATGAATTTAAAAGGTAAAAAGGTATATGTGTTTAAAAATCCTAAAATCATTTTTAAGGTTGTATTTTTTCTCTAAAATTGTCTTTCTGAAAGTTATAAGTAGCAAAGTAAAAAAAATAAATGAATTTATTTAAACAAGTGAAGACCAAGTCTTTAAAATATTTTCTTGGATTTTCAAATTATATTTGAGTTTTGTCTCTCTTAGAATTAAAAATGTCGAGCAAAGCGAGACCAGCTTGCTAGTAAATAAATAAAATTTAAAAAATAGAGGCAGCTCACTGGTAAGTGCTGCTATTTGAGCTATTTTTAGAACAGGCCAGCGGGCTACCCTTGTTTTAAGTCCTCTTAATTCAATTTATATCTCATGACACACTATCTGTATGTAATATGGCTTTTATTTTTTTGTTACTCCAGACATATATTTTTTTGTCTTTTTGGTCCAATATGGCTCTTTCAACATTTTAGGTTGCCGACCCCTGCTGTAATATGTTGTTATATCAGCACATCACCATTAACAAACATGCACCTGCTCATAGTTGCATTTAGAGAGAATTTCGCCACAAAATGGCGCCCTGTAGTCACGTGATGGAGATTTAGCCACGTCTTTACTCTCTCTGATTGGTCAAAAGCCCCTCACGTGACTACAGGGCGCCATGTTGAGGCCGACTTTGAAACTGAGTTGACCACACTGGGCTCCGTTTTAGCTTGTGCAACACTGCCCTCTGCCGGTCTGATGGAGTAAATGCAGGCCCCTGGTTCTCAATAGATTGTGGTGCAAAAAGAGTTCGATTAAGACAAATGGATTAATAAAGGTTCGTTGTTTACATAAGTATTCTAGTAGTTCCAATTGTTCTACCAATTGTAAATAATATTCATGCAAAAAAATAAATAATTTGATTTCATTCTGCTTACGGCAGTCTTTCAACCTTTTTAGAGCCAAGGCTGTAATGACTGATTGGACCGTGGATGCGTCGACAAGAACACAGCATATATAATATTATTATTATATAATATCATAATCATAGCCACCAGCAGCAAGTGCAATTCGGACCGAGAAAGCGACAATTTTCCCATTAATTTGAACAAGGATGAACGATTCGTGGATGAGGAAAGTTAGAGTGAAGCACTAAAAAAAAAAAAAGGAAAAGAAAAGACGACGGCTCCAGGCAACGGCAGTGGGAGCAATTCAGATGTTATTAGACACATTTACTTGGCTAAGTCTGGAAAATCTCTTACTGTGTTAATAGTGTTTTAGTGAGATTATAAAGTCATACCTGAAAGTCGGAGGGCTGCGGTGAACCCCAGTTTCTCTCAGAGAAGCCAATGGAAGAGCCAATGTAATGACTGATTGGCATAGTAATGCCGGGTTTATCATAATCATAGCCACCAGCAGCAAGTGCAATTCAGACCGAGAAAGCGACAATTTTCCCATTAATTTGAACAAAGATGAACGATTCGTGGATGAGGAAAGTTAGAGTGAAGCACTAAAAAAAAAAAAAGGAAAAGAAAAGACGACGGCTCCAGGCAACGGCAGTGGGAGTAATTCAGATGTTATTAGACACATTTACTAGGATAAGTCTGGAAAATCTCTTATCTGCTTATTGTGTTAATAGTGTTTTAGTGAGATTATAAAGTCATACCTGAAAGGGCTGCAGTGAACCCCAGTTTCTCTCAGAGAAGCCAATGGAGGAGCCAATGTAATGACTGATTGGCATAGTAATGCCGGGGTTGTCCCTCCATGGATGCGTCGACAACAACACAGCATATATAATATTATTATTATATAATATTATAATCATAGCCACCAGCAGCAAGTGCAATTCGGACCGAGAAAGCGACAATTTTCCCATTAATTTGAACAAGGATGAACGATTCGTGGATGAGGAAAGTTAGAGTGAAGCACTAAAAAAAAAAAGGAAAAGAAAAAACGACGGCTCCAGGCAATGGCAGTGGGAGCAATTCAGATGTTATTAGACACATTTACTAGGATAAATCTGGAAAATCTCTTATTGTGTTAATAGTGTTTTAGTGAGATTATAAAGTCATACCTGAAAGTCGGAGGGCTGTGGCGAACCCCAGTTTCTCTCAGAGAAGCCAATGGAGGAGCCAATGTAATGACTGATTGGCATAGTAATGCCGGGTTTGTCCCTCCGTGGATGCGTCGACAAGAACACAGCATATATAATATTATTATTATATAATATCATAATCATAGCCACCAGCAGCAAGTGCAATTCAGACCGAGAAAGCGACAATTTTCCCATTAATTTGAACAAGGATGAACGATTCGTGGATGAGGAAAGTTAGAGTGAAGCACTAAAAAAAAAAAAGGAAAAGAAAAGACGACGGCTCCAGGCAACGGCAGTGGGAGCAATTCAGATGTTATTAGACACATTTACTAGGATAAGTCTGGAAAATCTCTTATCTGCTTATTGTGTTAATAGTGTTTTAGTGAGATTATAAAGTCATACTTGAAAGTCGGAGGGCTGCGGTGACCGCCAGTTTCTCTCAGAGGAGCCAATGTAATGACTGATTGGCATAGTAATGCCGGGTTTGTCCCTCCGTGGATGCGTCGACAAGAACACAGCAATGGTAAGTTGAAATGATTTATTCAACTTAACAAAAGCAGGCTACGAACAAAAATACTGGAGCTAACAGACAAAATAAACCAAGGGCGCTGGCATAAAAGCTAGGAATAAAAAAAACATAAAAACTAAGACTGGCACAAAGGCACACAAAAAAGGAAAAACAATTCATCAGCATGAGAGCTGGAATAACACAAAGGTTTAGCGTGAAAAGCTAGCGAGAATATATTTACATGAAGTCAGTCAATACTGTTGCTAGAAAGCAAATTTATGGACCCAGACTGAACAAAGAAAAGAGGAAAGCTTACATAGGGAGAAATCCAGGAGAACCAGGTGTGTGTAGAAAACGAGGAGCAGGGTGAAATCAATGTGTAACCATGGTAACGGACTAAACAGGAAGAAAGTGGGTCATGAAACAAAGATGGAAAAATAAACATGTGAAGATCCGAGTCACGGATCGCAACAAAGGCAGATTTTTTCATTTAAAAAATTCCGAGGTACACCAAAAGTAGAAATCATTAAAAAAACTAAACACAGTCGCCGATACCGACATTAAAAAGTCATTCTCACAATTGTTGGTTATGACTTTAAATCATAACCAAGCATGCGTCACTACAGCTCTTGTCTCAAAGTAGGTGTACTGTCACCACCTGTCACATCCCGCCTTGAAATATTTTGTGTTTTTTGCTGTTTTCCTTTCTGTACTGTCTTAGTTCTTGTCCTGCCCTCCTGTTTTGGTGTTGTTTCCTGTTTTGTTGGTATTTTCTTCTGTTGCAGTTTCATGTCTTCCTTGAGCGCTATTCTCCACACCTGCTTTGTTTTCGCAATGAAGACTGTTCAAGTTGTGCGGAGCCTTTTCTTCCTTTGTGGGGGACACTGTTGATGGTCATGTCGTGCACGGATGTACTTTGTGGACGCCATCTCTGCGCCACACACTGTAAGTCTTTGCTGTCGTCCAGCATTTTGAGTTTCCTTTACTTTGCAGCCAGTTCGGTGTTAATTTCGTTTTGCGTAGCCATGCCTAAACTTTAATGCTTTTTCTTAAGGGCACTTACCTTTTGTCTATTTTTGGTTGAAGCATTAGATACCTTTTTACCTGCACACTGCAGTCTGCATGCTGCCCCCTACTGATATGGAAGAGTTTTGATTGATTTATCAAAACTTGTATTAGTAGATTGCACAGTACAGTACATATTCCGTACAATTGACCACTAAATGGTAACACCCCAATAAGTTTTTCAACTTGTTTAAGTCGGGATCCACGTTAATCAATTCCAGGTAATTAGTAAAACATGGTTACCTTGCCGAGCGCTAGGCAGTACAGACACTAAACAACGGCACATTATTTACGGATTACAATTATTTGGGTGCAAAAAAATATTTTCAACCCAATTAGGTATTACGTTTATATGTGGCATGGGTTAAAGTTCTATTAAACATAACTGTGGTGCGGTCAAGGACCCTTTATTAACGTTAGAAACACAGACAGGAGAGGTTTAACTTCCAGTAGACGCACTCATAAAAATGATCCATCCATCTTCCGCTTATCCGAAGTTGGGTCGTGGGGACAGCAGCCTAAGCAGGGAAGTCCAGACTTTCCTCTCCCCAGCCACTTCCTCAAACTTTTCCCTGGGAATTCATGGATTATTCGCATCAATTGAGGAGTCTGCTACCGATGCAGCCTAATCGCTCACTTGAAACGAATACTCGGTCGCGTCGGTTTAACGTTCACAACCCTACTTTGCCTTCATATTTCGCTGTTTGTCGCATTTTAGTCGCATTTTGCCTGATTGTAAAATATGTGGATGGAGAGGGGGCGTGACGTTCGTATGTTGTCAATATTCAGTGTTTTATCCTTCATAGAAAAATGTAAAATTCCATTATGTTTTTTTAAGGCGGTCTGTCATAACGTTTTTTAGCATTCAATCAGACGTTATTGTGAGGTTTTGTATTAGTGTCCCTAAAAATTGACACATTTTTTTTCTCTAAATTCGGCCCCCACACTAGTGTGCCGCGGCACAGTGGTTGAAAAGCACCGAGAAAATAAAAGTTTTGGAACTGAAACACTAAAAAAATATATAGTTTTTTTAACAAGTGTTAAAAAAATATATGTTTTTTTGTGTGGTGTTTGTGTCTCCTCTCAATTGCTCTGTTTATTGCCGTTCTGAGTGTTGCTAAGTCAGGTTTGGTTTTGGAATTGGATCGCATTGTTATGGTATTGCTGTGTTTGTTGGATTATTAAAAATAAAAAATAAAATCGATTTAAAAAAAAAAATGAGAATCGATTCTGAATCGCACAACGTGAGAATCGCAATTCAAATTCGAATCGATTTTTTTCCCCACGCCCCTAATATATAAACCGCAGACAAACTATTGTTGTATGTATACTTTTGACCCAGCAGTTTTGCTCACATTTTCAGTAGACCCATAATAAATTCATAAAAGCACCAAACTTCATGAATGTTTTTTGTGACCAACAAGTATGTGATCCAATCACTCTATCACAAAAAAAAGAAAGTATTGGAAACTCAAGACAGCCATGACATTATGTTCTTTACAAGCGATAAACATCGTAATTATTCCCCAAAATAGGCGGTTATAAAATAAGTAGTTGACTTGGGGGCCGAATTTAGAGAAAAAAATGTGTCAATTTTTAGGAACACTAATACAAAACCTCACAATAATGTCTGATTGAATGCTAAAAACGTTATGACAGACCGCCTTAAAAAAACATAATGGAATTTTACATTTGTCTATGAAGGATAAAACACTGAATATTGACAACATACGAACGTCACGCCCCCTCTCCATCCACATATTTTACAATCAGGCAAAATGCGACAAAAATGCGACAAACAGCGAAATATGAAGGCAAAGTAGGGTTGTGAACGTTAAACCGACGCGACCGAGTATTCGTTTCAAGTGAGGGATTAGGCTGCATCGGTAGCAGACTCCTCAATTGATGCGAGTAATACATGAATTCCTAGGGAAAAGTTTGAGGAAGTGGCTGGGGAGAGGAAACTCTGGGCTTCCCTGCTTAGGCTGCTGCCCCCGCGACCCAACTTCGGGTAATGGTGGATGGATCATTTTTATGAGTGCGTCTACTGGAAGTTAAACCTGTCCTGTCTGTGTTTCTAACTTTAATCAAGGGTCCTTGACCGCACCACAGTTATGTTTAATATAACTTTAAACCATGCCACAAATAAACGTGATATATTTGAGATTTTTTTTTTTTTTTTTTTTTCTCTTTTCTTACCGTCACACACGTGCTGATAGTCGCTGCAGCAGTTGCTGAACTGAGTGCACTTGGAGTTGCAGTGGCACTTGTTCTCAGAGTTGTACTTCTCCTCACATCGGCCTTTGCACGATGTAGCTCCAGCTGGTAGGAGAAATTACAAGTTAGCATTAAAATGCACTTAATAGTCACGCTCAAGCTAAAATAATAACAAGTTAGCATTAAAATGTAGGTACAATGATCAAAAGATAGCATTAAAATGTCCATAATATTCACACTCCAGCTAAAGTAATAACAAGTTAGCATTAAAATGTAGATAAAATAATAACAAGTTAGCATTAAAATGTAGATAAAATAATAACAAGTTAGCATTCAAATGTACATAATATTCACACTCCAGCTAAAATAATAACAAGTTAGCATTAAAATGTAGATAAAATAATAACAAGTTAGCATTAAAATGTAGATAAAATAATAACAAGTTAGCATTCAAATGTACATAATATTCACACTTCAGCTAAAATAATAACAAATTAGCATTAAAATGTAGATAAAATAATAAGTTATCATTAAAATGTACTTAATAGTCACGCTCAAGCTAAAATAATCACAAGTTAGCATTAAAATGTAGACAAAATAATAACAAGTTAGCATTCAAATGTAGACAAAATAATAACAAGTTAGCATTAAAATGTACTTAATAGTCACGCTCAATCTAAAATAATCACAAGTTAGCATTAAAATGTAGATAAAATAATAAGTTAGCATTAAAATGTAGACAAAATAATAACAAGTTATCATTAAAATGTACTTAATATTCACACTCCAGCCAAAATAATTACAAGTTAGCATTAAAATGTACTTAATAGTCACGCTCAAGCTAAAATAATCACAAGTTAGCATTAAAATGTAGACAAAATAATAAGTTAGCATTAAAATGTAGACAAAATAATAACAAGTTATCATTAAAATGTACTTAATATTCACACTCCAGCCAAAATAATTACAAGTTAGCATTAAAATGTACTTAATAGTCACACTCAAGCTAAAATAATCACAAGTTAGAATTAAAATGTAGACAAAATAATAACAAGTTAGCATTAAAATGTAGATAAAATAATAACAAGTTAACATTCAAATGTACAGAATATTCACACTTCAGCTAAAATAATAACAAATTAGCATTAAAATGTAGATAAAATAATAAGTTATTATCAAAATGTACTTAATAGTCACGCTCAAGCTAAAATAATCACAAGTTAGCATTAAAATGTAGACAAAATAATAACAAGTTAGCATTCAAATGTAGACAAAATAATAACAAGTTAGCATTAAAATGTACTTAACAGTCACGCTCAATCTAAAATAATCACCAGTTAGCATTAAAATGTAGATAAAATAATAAGTTAGCATTAAAATGTAGACAAAATAATAACAAGTTAGCATTAAAATGTATATAAAATAATAACAAGTTAGCATTCAAATGTACATAATATTCACACTTCAGCTAAAATAATAACAAATTAGCATTAAAATGTAGATAAAATAATAAGTTATCATTAAATGTACTTAATAGTCACGCTCAAGCTAAAATAATCACAAGCTAGCATTAAAATGTAGACAAAATAATAACAAGTTAGCATTAAAATGTACATAAAATAATAACAAGTTAGCATTAAAATGTAGATAAAATAGTAACAAGTTAGCATTAGAATGTAGATAAAATAGTAACAAGTTAGCATTAAAATGTAGATAAAATAGTAACAAGTTAGCATTAAAATGTAGATAAAATAGTAACAAGTTAGCATTAAAATGTAGATAAAATAGTAACAAGTTAGCATTAAAATGTAGATAAAATAGTAACAAGTTAGCATTAAAATGTAGATAAAATAATCACAAGTTAGCATTAAAATGTAGATAAAATAATCACAAGTTAGCATTAAAATGTACTTAATAGTCATGCTCAAGCTAATTATTGAGCTGGCTATTCACAACAATTTGTTAAGGATTTAAAAACTTCAAGAAAAATGTTTTCAGCACAAAATCGATTCGCACTGGTTTATGGAGATCTGGACCAGGTGAGTGCTGACTTGACACAGGTGCAGCCAGACACTCTCCGTAGGTCCAAGCGTGCTACTTTTGCCGCGGCCCCACCGTCAGAAAGATTTGAAAAAGGTCAGTCTCGGGCTTCGGCGAATTCTTACTTACCTTTGCAAAGTTGAACATAGTCGGAGCAACAGTCCTTGAAGCGCTCGCAGGACGGATTACACTGACAGGAGAAGCCGCTGCTGGTTCCAAAACCACAACGACTCTGACACGAGTCCAGGCTGTCTGCAGGCCAACATGGAACATGTTATATACATATATACATACATATATACATACATATATACATATATACATACATATATACATATATACATACATATATACATATATACATACATATATACATATATACATACATATATACATATATACATACATATATACATATATACATACATATATACATATATACATACATATATACATACATATATACATACATATATACATACATATATACATATATATATACATATATATATATATATATATATAAAGATGAATCTTACTGCTGTGTGCCACACAGAGCAAAGAGGCCAAAAGAGGGACGAGGGCAAAGAGCTTCATCCTGACTCCACAGCTGCAAGGTGGCCTCGCTCTTATCGCCTCTCCTTTTATATAGCACAACCCTGCAGATATTGAGCATGAACATGTCTCAGAGGCACACTGCAAGATTGAACATTTTAGACACAGAAATGCAGCATAGTTTTAAGAGCTGTATTTACTCATTGACTTGACGTGATAAATACAAACCTTGTTTCCATATGAGTTGGGAAATTGTCTTAAATATAAATATAAACAAAATACAATGATTTGCGAATCCTTTTCAAGCCATATTCAGTTGAATGCACTACAAAGACAACATATTTGATATTCAAACTCATAAACTTTATTATTTTTTGCAAATAATAATTAACTTAGAATTTCATGGCTGCAACACGTGCCAAAGTAGTTGGGAAAGGGCATGTTCACCACTGTGTTACATCACCTTTTCTTTTAACAACACTCAATAAACGTTTGGGAACTGAGGAAACTAATTGTTGAAGCTTTGAAAGTAGAATTCTTTCCCATCCATCCATTTCTACCGCTTATTCCCTTTTGGGGTCGCGGGGGACGCTGGCGCCTATCTCAGCTACAATCGGGCGGAAGGCGGGGTACACCCTGGACAAGTCGCCACCTCATCGCAGATAGACAGACAACATTCACACTCACATTCACACACTAGGGCCAATTTAGTGTTGCCAATCAACCTATCCCCAGGTGCATGTCTTTGGAAGTGGGAGGAAGCCGGAGTACCCAGAGGGAACCCACGCATTCACGGGGAGAACATGCAAACTCCACACAGAAACCATTCTTGTTTTATGTAGAGCTTCAGTCGTTCAACAGTCCGGGGTTTCCGCTGTCGTATTTTACGCTTCATAATGCGCCACACATTTTCCATGGGAGACAGGTCTGGACTGCAGGCGGGCCAGGAAAGTACCCGCACTCTTTTTTTACGAAGCCACGCTGTTGTAACACGTGGATTGGCATTTTTTTTCTGAAATAAGCAGGGGCGTCCATGAAAAAGACGGCGCTCAGATGGCAGCATATGTTGTTCCAAAACCTGTATGTACCTTTCAGCATTAATGGTGCCTTCACAGATGTGTAAGTTACCCATGCCTTGGGCACTAATGCACCCCCATACCATCACAGATGCTGGCTTTTGAACTTTGCGTCGATAACAGTCTGGATGGTTCGCTTCCCTTTTGGTCCGGATGACACGATGTCGAATATTTCCAAAAATAATTTGAAATGTGGACTCGTCAGACCACAGAACACTTTACCACTTTGCATCAGTCCATCTTAGATGATCTCGGGCCCAGAGAAGCCGGCGGCGTTTCTGGATATTGTTGATAAATGGCTTTCGCTTTGCATAGTAGAGCTTTAACTTGCACTTACAGATGTAGCGACAAACTGTATTTAGTGACAGTGGTTTTCTGGAGTGTTCCTGAGCCCATGTGGTGATATCCTTTAGAGATTGATGTCAGTTTTGGGGGGATTGAAGGTCATGGTCATTCAATGTTGGTTTCCGCCCATGCCGCTTACGTGGAGTGATTTCTCCAGATTCTTTGAACCTTTTGATGATATTATGGAGCGTAGATGTTGAAATCCCTAAATTTCTTGCAATTGCACTTTGAGAAAGGTTGTTCTTAAACTGTTTGACTATTTGCTCACGCAGTTGTGGACAAAGGGGTGTACCTCGCCCCATCCTTTCTTGTGAAAGACTGAGCATTTTTTGGGGAAGCTGTTTTTATACCCAATCATGGCACCCACCTGTTCCCAATTAGCCTGCACACCTGTGGGATGTTCCATATAAGTGTTTGATGAGCATTCCTCAACTTTATCAGTATTTTTTGCCACCTTTCCCAACTTCTTTGTCACGTGTTGCTGACATCAAATTCTAAAGTTAATTTTAAAAAAATGTCTATCAGTTTGAACATGAAATATGTTGTCTTTGTAGCATAGTCAACTGAATATTTGGATTTGCAAATCATTGTATTCCGTTTATATTTACATCAAACGCAATTTCCCAACTCATATGGAAACGGGGTTTGTATTCTTGCAAGGAACTTTCTGGCTATCTGCGGGCTGTGAACGTGCACACCTGCTGTCAGGTATCAAACGCACATCAAGTTGCTGCCATCCACCAATCATTTGCATGTCTGCCAGGACAGGTGTGCTGTGTCACACGCTCACCTGCACGTACGCTACACTTGCAACAACTCGCCACGCGCTTGTTTCTTTTTTTTTCTTCATTTTTTTTCCCCACCTCCAAAGTTCAGTGAGTAGGTCAACGCCGTTTGTGCGCACATGAAGCAGAAACATGTCAGTCTGAAAAGTTGCAATAGTGCATAACACCGTAATTACACGCTAATAACAAAACTATACAACTTAAACTATAGTAGTTAGATCAAATATTTTTTTGCAGCAAAAACAATTGGGACAAGTTTGGGGAGATTTTGACATATAGTAGGGAAAGGGGGGGAGGGGTTCTGTTATGATTAATAACACGTTAATTACACGTTAACAACATAAAAACTATAAAATGTTAATAATATAAAAACATAACATATAATATATATATATAATAGTTGGGCCAAATACTTTTGCAGCACAAACAGTTGGGACACGTTTGGGGATATTTGGACCTAGGGGGGGTTGTCTTTTTATGATTAATTACACGTTAATTACATGTTAATAACATAAAACATATTTATTTTATTCTTTGTCAGATAATTTCACTACTTTTGAGTACTTTCCCCCCTAAAATATAGTCTTTTTCTTTAGATTTTGTCAGATAAATTTCACGACTTTTTAGTTGTTTTTTTTTCCTACGATCTGTTTTTTTTATCTTAGATTTTTGGCAGATAATTTCTCCACATTTTAGTATTTTTTTTTCTTCTTAAAATTTAGTTTTTAAATTTTTTTCTGCTTGAAATCTAGTTTTTTATGTTGTATCTAGTCACATCATTTTACTATTTTTTAGGTTGTTTTTTTTTCCTAAAGTGTTTGCAGCACATGATTAATAACATGTTAACTACAAGTTAATAACATAAAACCATAACACTTCTGTTATGATTAATAACACATTAATTACATGCCAATAACATAAAATCATTAAATAGTAATAACCTGAAACTCTTAATAGTTAGACCCAAAAATGTTTGCAGCACAAACGATTCGGACACGTTTTGGGAGATTTAGACATAGTTTTGGGTCTTTGTCATGATTAATAACACGATAATTACATGTTAATAATATAAAATGATAAAATATTAATAACCTGAAACTGTAATAGTTAGACCCAACAATCTTTGCAGCACAAACGATTCGGACAAGTTTGGGGAGATTTAGACATTCATAACATGTTAACTACAAGTTAATAACATAAAACCATAAAACAATAACTTAAACTATAGTAGTTCAAATATTTTTTTGCAGCAAAAACAATTGGGACAAGTTTGGGGAGATTTTGACATATAGTAGGGAAAGGGGGGGGGGGTTCTGTTATGATTAATAACACGTTAATTACACGTTAACAACATAACCATAAAACGTTAATAACATAAACATCTTATATATATATATATATATATATATATATATATATATATATATAAAATAGTTGGGCCAAATACTATTGCAGCACAAACAATTGGGACACGTTTGGGGATATTTGGACCTGGGGTGGTTATTTTTTTATTTATTTTTTTGTTTTTTGTTTTGTTTTTGTTTTTTGTCATGTAAAAGGGAGTTTTTTGGGAGTTGGTGCACTAATTGTAAGTGTAGCTTGTGTTTTTTATGTTAAAATTTTTTTTAATAAAAATTATTCTGCGGCACGGTCCCCAATCAACCCTGGTGGTTGGGGACCACTGACTTTAACTATAGTTAGAAAAAATATTTTTGCAGCAAAAACGATTGGGACAAGTTTGAGGAGATTGTGACATATAGTAGGGAAAGAAAAGGGGGATTTTTTTTAATGATTAATAACATGTCAATTATACGCTAACATAAAACCATAAAACGTTACCATAAAAACTATAATAGTTAGGCCAAATACTTTTGCAGCACAAACAATTGGGACACGTTTGGGGATATTTGGAACTAGGAGGGGGGTTGTCTTTTTATGATTAATAACATGTTAATTACATGTTAATAACATAAAACATATTTATTTTATTCTTTGTCTGATCATTTCACTACTTTTTAAAACTTTTAAAATACAATCTTTTTCATCTTAGTTTTTTTGTCAGATCATTTCACTACTTTTGAGTATTTTCCCCCCTAAAATATAGTATTTTTCTTTAGATTTTGTCAGATAAATTTCACGACTTTTTAGTTGTTGTTTTTTCCTACGATCTGTTTTTTTTATCTTAGATTTTTGGCAGATAATTTCTCCACATTTTAGTATTTTTTTTTTCTTCTTAAAATTTAGTTTTTAGATTTTTTCCTCTTGAAATCTGTTTTTTTATGTTGTATCTAGTCACATCATTTTACTATTTTTTAGGTTGTTTTTTTTTTTCCTAAAATGTTTGCAGCACAAACGATTCAGACAACTTTGGGGAGATTTAGACATATTTGGGGGGGAGGGGGGGTCCTTGTTATGATTAATAACATGTTAACTACAAGTTAATAACATCAAACCAAAACACTTCTGTTATGATTAATAACACGTTAATTACATGTTAATAACATAAAATCATTAAATAGTAATAACCTGAAACTCTTAATAGTTAGACCCAAAAATGTTTGCAGCACAAACGATTCGGACACGTTTTGGGAGCTTTAGACATAGTTTTGGGTTCTTGTTATGATTAATAACACGATAATTATATGTTAATAACATAAAATTATAAAATATTAATAACCTGAAACTGTAGTAGTTAGACCCAACAATGTTCGCGGCACAAACGATTCGGACAAGTTTGGGGAGATTTAGACATACTTGTGGTGGGGGGGTCCTTGTTATGATTCATAACATGTTAACTACAAGTTAATAACAAAACCATAAAACAATAACTTAAACTATAGTAGTTCAAATATTTTTTTGCAGCAAAAACAATTGGGACAAGTTTGGGGAGATTTTGACATATAGTACGGAAAGGGGGGAGGGGGGGTTCTGTTATGATTAATAATACGTTGAATACACGTTAACAACATAAAAAACATAAAACGTTAATAACATAAAAACATAATATATATATAATAGTTGGGCCAAATACTTTTGCAGCACAAACAATTGGGAAATGTTTGGGGATATTTGGACCTGGGGGGGGGTTGTCTTTTCATGATTAATATCACATTAATTACATGTTAATAACATAAAATCATAAAATATAAGCTGAAACTGTAACAGTTAGACCCAAGAATGTTTGGAGCACAAACGATTCGGACAACTTTGGGGAGATTTAGACATAGTTGGAAGGAAACGAGAGTCCTTGTTATGATTAATAACATGTTAACTACAAGTTAATAACATAAAACCATAGAACGTTAATAACTTAAAAAACGTAAAAGTTAGACCAAATATTTTTTGCAGCACAAACGATTGGGACACGATTGGGGAGATTTTGACGTATAGTAGGGAAAGAGAACGGGGGGGGGGGTTCTGTTATGATTAATAACACGTTAATTACACGTTAACAACATAACCATAAAACGTTAATAACATAAAAACATAGTATATGATATATATATATAATAGTTGGGCCAAATACTTTTGCAGCACAAACAATTGGGACACGTTTAGGGATATTTGGACCAAGGGAGGCTGTCTTTTTGCGGTTAATAACACATTAATTACTTGTTAATAACATAAAATCATAAAATATAAGCTGAAACTGTAACAGTTAGACCCAAAAATGTTTGCAAAACAAACGATTCGGACAACTTTGGGGGAATTTAGACATAGTTGGGGGGGGGAACAAGATTCCTTGTTATGATTAATAACATGTTAACTACAAGTTAATAACATAAAACGTTAATTTAAAAAATGTAAAAGTTAGATCAAATATTTTTTGCAGCACAAACGATTAGGACACGATTGGGGATCCCCAGGAAGAGCTGGATGAAGTGGCTGGGGAGAGGGAAGTCTGGGCTTCCCTGCTTAGGCTGCTGCCCCCGCGACCCGACCTCGGATAAGCGGAGGAAGATGCATGGATGGATGGATGGATGGATGGAAGAGTGTTAGTAAGTGAAAAACTAAGAGTTAGACCAAATATTTTTGCAGCACAAACGATCTTGACAAGTTTTGGGGAGTTGGGGGCGGGGTCTCATTATAATTATTAACAGCTTAACTACACGTTAATAACATAAACCAAGTTGACGTGTTCTGATTTAAAGCAGATGTCCGAGCAAGTGAGTTGAAGAAAGGATGACGTCGTACGTTACAAGTACAGTACGTATAATATTGTGTTCATCTTCTCGTGTGGAGTCAGCTGCGGTCGTCTTAACTCCCAACAACAGATAAAAGCGCCTTCAAGGATGTTCTCTAATCATTTGTGTCATTGTTTTTTTTTTTATTCAGCAGCGTACTTAAGTCGATGTTGGCGTAGTGTGCGATGTTCCATAAACAAACTCTCTCACTATCAGCCCTCGTCGAATATTGCGGCACATATCTCCTGCACCTTTGCATGTTTGCTACGTCACGGTGGTTCACTAATTACTAGGAGTGAGTGAAAAAAATCGATGTGAATACGTTGTGCGATTCAGAATCGATTCTCTTTTTTTTTTTTAAATCGATTTTTTTTTTTTTTTTTCCAACAAACCACTACACAGCAATACCATAACAATGCAATCCAATTCCAAAACCGAACCTGAGCCAGCAACACTCAGAACTGCAATAAACAGAGCAATTGAGAGGAGACACAAACACCACACAGAACAAACCAAAAGTAGTGAAACAAATTATCAAGAACAGTATCAATATTAGTTATAATTTCAGCATAGCATTAGACATTTATAAAAATAATAAAAAAAGAACAATAGTGTCACAGTGGTTTACACTTGCATCACATCTCATAAGCTTGACAACACACTGTGTCCAATGTTTTCACAAAGATAAAATAAGTCATATATTTGGTTCGTTTAATAGTTAAAACTAATCAGTTGATAAAACATGCCATCCATCCATCTTCTTCCACTTATCCAAGGTCGGGTCGCGGGGGCAGCAGCCTAAGCAGGGAAGCCCAGACTTCCCTCTCCCCAGCCACTTCGTCTAGCTCAGGGGTCGGGAACCTTTTTGGCTGAGAGAGCCATGAAAGCCAAATATTTCAAAATGTATTTCCGTGAGAGCCTTATAATATTTTTTAACACTCAATACAACTAAATGCGTGCATTTTTAAGTAGGACCAATTTACCGTAATTTTCAGACTATAAGTTGCAGTTTTTTTCATAGTTTGGCCGGGGGTGCGACTTATACTCAGGAGCGACTTATGTGTGAAATTATTATCACATTACTGTAAAATATCAAATAATATTATTTATCTAATTCGCGGAAGAGACGAAGAAAATGTCAGCAATCGTCACACACACGTCAACCAATAATAATTTGGCGGGGGAGGGTCATGGCAGAAGTGCATTATGGGTCATGGAATGCTAACTGCTATATCAGGGGTCGGGAACCTTTTTGGCTGAGAGACCCACGAAAGCCAAATATTTCAAAATGTATTTCCGTGAGAGCCATATCATATTTTTTAACACTGAATACAACTAAATGCGTGCATTTTTAAGTAAGACCAACATTTTTAGAGTATAATAAGTCTCTTATTCTTTTTAATAACATTGTTATTCTGAAGCTAACCAATAATAAATCAAATGTCATGTCTCTTGATCATGTTTTTGTTTGGCCATGTGATGTTTGTCCTTTGGACTCTTTAAGTTCCTGTTTTTTTTCCACTCCCTTGTCTGGTTTCCTTGGTTACTCATTTTGTCCACCTGTCTCTGGTGGACAAAAATGCCCGCTCACCTGCTTCCCGAGCACTAATCAGAGGCAGCATTTAAGCTCGTCTTTGCCAGTCAGTCGCCCTGTGCTGACTTGTTTCATGCCTTGCCATAGTTTCGTACCTCATGCCATGCCAAGTAAGTTTTGTTTGATTTATGTTCTTAGTCTGTTTATGCGTTAGCTTTGTTCTTTAGCCCGAGTTGTGCCTCCGCTGTGAGCGATTTTTTGTTTGTATATTTTTTTAGTTAAAATGAAATCATGTTTTTACCTAAATGCCATGTCCTGAGTAGTCCGTCTGCCCCCCCCCCCCTCCCCATTGTGACATAAAATACTTCTTACCAATAATGCGACTTCTTGAACAGGTGCGGTAGAAACGGATGGATGGATTTCAATGCATGAGAATGTTTTCTGTTTTGTACGTTATTTTTAGCACTGTGATTACCAGCAAAATTGTTCATAATTATCGTGTTAAGCAATGTCAGCTGAGATTTATCTGAGAGCCAGATGCAGTCATCAAAAGAGCCACATCTGGCTCTAGAGCCATAGGTTCCCTAACCCTGCCATAGACAGTTATTTTAAACTTGACAATGGCGTTTTAAAATCGTGTTTTTATCATCTTCGTTTTTTAGTAAAGGTTAAACCGTTTTTGTCAGGGTTATTTGTTGTCGAACCCCAAGATGCAGAGATTGAAGCAGGCTTTGAATATGAAGACATGATTTAATATAAATAATAGAACAAGAACGAACAAAAAGCACGCACTTGGGCGGAATAACAAACTAAGGGAGCTAGCACTGGAAGCTAGGAAACAATGTAAGCTAGTGGATAGCAAAGACAAAAACTGGAAATAACTAACGGCTAACAAAAACAGCTTACCGCTATGACGACAAGGACAGAATGTAGCATGACAGGTAATAGCTGAAAAGAATCACAGACAAGAGCAACATTTGGCAACGACAAGTCCGAATGACAATACGATGATCCAGCACTGACTGGAGGAACAAAACAGGTAAAACAGGAACTGGCCGTTTGACATCAGGTGTGACCAGATGCCAATCAGCCGCAGCTGAGAGAAAACAGGACACAGGGAGACAAACAGGAAGCTGAACCAAAATAAAAGCACTAGACAGGACCTAAAGTCTTAACGCCAAAAAAACGGGAATGCTGATCATCGGTCCTGCTAGACACCGAACTCTATTTAATAATAAAACTTTAATATTTGACAACCAAATAACAAAACAAGGTGACTTGGTAAAAAATCTGGGTATTATCTTCGACCCAACTCTCTCCTTTGAGTCACACATTAAAAGCGTTACTAAAACGGCCTTCTTTCATCTCCGTAATATCGCTAAAATTCGCTCCATTCTGTCCACTAAAGACGCTGAGATCATTATCCATGCGTTTGTTACGCCTCGTCTCGATTACTGTAACGTATTATTTTCGGGTCTCCCCATGTCTAGCATTAAAAGATTACAGTTGGTACAAAATGCGGCTGCTAGACTTTTGACAAGAACAAGAAAGTTTGATCACATTACGCCTGTACTGTATTTACCTTTATATACATATATACATACATATATACCTATACTGGCTCACCTGCACTGGCTTCCTGTGCACTTAAGATGTGACTTTAAGGTTTTACTACTTACGTATAAAATACTACACGGTCTAGCTCCATCCTATCTTGCCGATTGTGTTGTACCATATGTCCCGGCAAGAAATCTGCCTTCAAAAGACTCCGGCTTATTAGTGATTCCTAGAGCCCAAAAAAAGTCTGTGGGCTATAGAGCGTTTTCCGTTCGGGCTCCAGTACTCTGGAATGCCCTCCCGGTAAAAGTCCGAGATGCTACCTCAGCAGAAGCATTTAAGTCTCCCCTTGAAACTCATCTGTATACTCTAGCCTTTAAATAGACCTCCTTTTTAGACCAGTTGATCTGCCGTTTCTTTTCTTTTTCCTCCTATGTCCCACTCTCCCTTGTGGAGGGGGTCCGGTCCGATCCGGTGGCCATGTACTGCTCGCCTGTGTATCGGCTGGGGCGGTATAGCTCGGTTGGTAGAGCAGCCGTGTCAGCAACTTGAGGGTTGCAGGTTCGATTCCCGCTTCCGCCATCCTAGTCACTGCCGTTGTGTCCTTGGGCAAGACACTTTACCCACCTGCTCCCAGTGCCACCCACACTGGTTTAAATGTAACTTAGATATTGGGTTTCACTATGTAAAGCGCTTTGAGTCACTAGAGAAAAAGCGCTATATAAATATAATTCACTAATTCACTTCACTTCACATCTCTGCGCTGCTGATTCGCCTCCGCTTGGGATGGTTTCCTGCTGGCTCCGCTGTGAACGGGACTCTCACTGCTGTGTTGGATCCGCTTTGGACTTGACTCTTGCGACTGTGTTGGATCCAATTTGGATTGAACTCTCACAGTATCATGTTAGACCCGCTCGACATCCATTGCTTTCCTCCTCTCCAAGGTTCTCATAGTCATCATTGTCACCGACGTCCCACTGGGTGTGAGTTTTCCTTGCCCTTATGTGGGCCTACCGAGGATGTCGTAGTGGTTTGTGCAGCCCTTTGAGACACTAGTGATTTAGGGCTGTATAAGTAAACATTGATTGATTGATTGATTGATTGATATTGGTTTTATATTTATTTTTGTTTTTGTTTTTATTCCGTCATTGGTGGAGCATAGTATTGTTTTTAATATTGTTTTTAACATGTCTGTGCAGCACTTTGGAAACGTTCTTGTTGTTTAAAGCAGTGGTCCCCAACCACCGGGCCGTGGCCCGATTGGTACCGGGCCGCAGAAGAAGTTTTTATATATAAAAAAAAAAATAATAAAAAAATTAAAAAATAAATAAATAAATACATTTTTTTTAATTAAATCAACATAAAAAACACAATATACACTTACAATTAGTGCACCAACCACAAAAACCTCCCTTTTTCATGACAAAAACGTCCCTTTTTCATGACAAAGAAGGAAAAAAAAAAAAAAAAAAGGACCCCTGGGCCGCGGGACAAATTATTAAGCGTTGACCGGTCCGCGGAAAAAAAAAGGTTGGGGACAACTGGTTTAAAGGCCTACTGAAAGCCACTACTAGCGACCACGCAGTCTGATAGTTTATATATCAATGATGAAATATTAACATTGCAACACATGCCAATACGGCCGCTTTAGTTTACTAAATTACAATTTTAAATTTCCCGGGAGTTTCGTCTTGGAAACGTCGTGTAATGATGACGTGTACGCAGGACGTCACGCGTTTTTTAGGAAGTATGAGCGCTGCACACACACACAGCTAAAAGTCGTCTGCTTTAACGGCATAATTACACAGTATTTTGGACATCTGTGTTGCTGAATCTTTTGCAATTTGTTCAATTAATAATGGAGACGTCAAAGTAGAAAGATGGAGTTGGGAAGCTTTAGCCTTTAGACACACAAACACACGGTGATTCCTTGTTTAAAATTCCCGGAGCTGAAACTTTACTATGGATCGGAGCGCGGCCAACCGAATGTCAACCAGCAGGTTTCGGTGAGAAAATTGTGGTTAAAAAGTCGCCACTTACCGGATATCAGCTGAGCTTGTGTCGTCCGTACAGCTGCCGTCGACTTCCCTGAGACATGGCGTCAACACCCGTGGACACACCCCTCCGACTATCAGGTACTATTAAACTCACTAAAACACTAGCAACACAATAGAAAGATAAGGGATTCCCCAGAATTATCCTAGTAAATGTGTTTAAAAACATTTTTTTTTCTAGTTTGTCGCTATCAATATCATCAAACACGAATCTTTCATCCTGGTGCAAATTAGCGGGGAAATTGTCGTTTTCTCGGTCCGAATAACTGTTTTTGTTGGAGACTCCCATTAAAATCAATGTGAATATGTGAGGAGTCCTCAACATGTGACGCCGTCGTCTGCGACTTCCGGTAAAGATGAGGCTTTACCGGCATAGCTCGGTTGGTAGAGCGGCCGTGCCAGCAACTTGAGGGTTGCAGGTCACGTTTTCGTCTACCGTAAAGCAGTTTGTCTGCCGTAAACAGCAATGTTGTGACAGGACAATACTGCCATCTACTGGGCATGCATATGTGACAATAACATCTACGGCTTTTAGAGCAGTGGTTCTCAACCTTCTTTCAGAGATGCACCCCCTGTGAATAGCTCGGTTGGTAGAGTGGCCGTGCCAGCAACTTGAGGGTTGCAGGTTCGATTCCCGCTTGTGCCATCCTAGTCACTGCCGTTGTGTCCTTGGGCAAGACACTTTACCCACCTGCTCCCAGTGCCACCCACACTGGTTTAAATGTAACTTAGATATTGGGTTTCACTATGTAAAAGCGCTTTGAGTCACTTGAGAAAAGCGCTATATAAATATAATTCACTTCACTTTTTCAGGAAGTACCAAAAGTTGCGAATTTTATCGTGGATGTTCTCTACTAAATCCTTTCAGCAAAAATATGGCAATATCGCAAAATGATCAAGTATGACACATAGAATGGACCTGCTATCCCCGTTTAAATAAGAAAATCTCATTTAAGTAGGCCTTTAAATGTGTTACATAAATAAAGTGGATTGGATTGGATTGGATTCAAACAATGTCTCGTACAAATCAGTAGTTTTATTCTTTTATTTTTGTGCTAACGAATGCAAACCAGTGCATGTTTATCATGTAACTGTTGCATATTTTATCCTTTGTGTTTTGTTTTCATTTCCCTCTATTAATGTCATTGCAGTCACCTGCGGTTCCCCTCTTTGACTGCGGGGGGCGCTGCACCAATAAAGAATAAGCTCATTGCGCGCGCAGGTTTGGACCTCCTGACTACCCGTAGGCGTTCTCACGCCAAATTTCTTCCCTCTACAACCCCCTCACCCCCCATTTACTTTGATTGATTGATTGATTGATTGATTTAAACTTTTATTAGTAGATTGCACAGTTCAGAACATATTCCGTACAATTGACCACTAAATGGTACACCCGAATAAGTTTTTCAACTTGTTTAATTCATGGGGGGGTCATGATTAATACAGATGTTTTGTTAACGCTATATCCTGAAAATACAACGCTATATTATAAAAATACAGACGTTTTGTTAACGCTATATTATAAAAAAAAAATATGAAAAAAACAATTTACAAACACTATCGATGGGATGACGTAAGAGGAAACGTGACCCCGGAACTAAATGTGTCATCTCATAGCTTGTGTTTGTAAATTGTTTTTTGAATTTAATTTTTTTATAATATAGCGTTAACAAAACGTCTGTATTTTTATGATATAGCGTTATATTTTTATAATATAGCGTTAACAAAATGTCTGTATTAATCATGACGCCGGAAGTAAATAGGGGGGGGGAAGGTTTTTGCAGGGGGAAAGAAATTTGGCGTCAATGACATTCACCTTTCCACAAAACTTCTAGACGCGTCCAACATGTCACTCAGCTTTTTATTCAAGACTTTAACCAAAGATCTGGCGAAGGTGAGCCGGGTGTTGATGTCAAATGTGTTCATGTTAGCCAATTGTCAAGGAAATGTTGTATTTGTTTCCGCCACTTCCAGTGTACCGACCTCGGCTAAATATCTTACTATTTTTTATCCCCGCTTCGATATTTCTAGATAAATGTCACCTTTTTATGTGACTTTGTTGTATTAAAGTGTTTTTTTTTTGGCGTTTTAAACTAATATTTGTAACATTACGTCATCACCTTCAGGTCGGCAGCCAGCACGCGCACGCGTTTCACACCGGAAGTTATCTTCTGACAGTCGACAAGAATCTCCTCGTCAAACTGCGGAAAAGATCCGGCTACACTTTTATCAACTGCAAGAAGGCTTTGGAGAAGTTCCACAACGACATAACGCAGGTACATATTCTATTTACATCATACTTGCCAACCTTCAGACCTCCGATTTCGGGAGGTGGGGGGTGGGAGGCGTGGTTAAGAGGGGAGGAGTATATTTACAGCTATCCATCCATCCATATCTACCGCTTATTCCCTTTTGGGGTCGCGGGGGGCGCTGGCGCCTATCTCAGCTACAATTGGGCGGAATGCGGGGTACACCCTGGACAAGTCGCTACGTCATCGCAGTATGTGTAGAAATCTTTATTTATAATCGAATCACTTGTTTCTTTTTCAACAAGTTCTTAGTTATTTTTATATCCATCCATTTTCTACCGCTTATTTCTTTTGGGGTCGCGCGGGGCGCTGGTGCCTATTTCAGCCACAATCTGGCGGAAGGCGGCGTGCACCCTGGACAAGTCGCCACGTCATCGCAGTATGTGTAGAAATCTTTATTTATAATCGAATCACTTGTTTCTTTTTCAACAAGTTTTTAGTTATTTTTATATCCATCCATCCATCCATTTCTACCGCTTATTCCTTTTGGGGTTGCGGGGGGCACTGGTGCCTATTTCAGCCACAATCGGGCGGAAGGCGGAGTGCACCCTGGACAAGTCGCCACGTCATCGCAGCATGTGTAGAAATCTTTATTTATAATCGAATCACTTGTTTCTTTTTCAACAAGTTTTTTGTTATCTTTATATCCATCCATTTTCTACCGCTTATTCCCTTTTGGGGTCGCGGGAGGCGCTGGCGCCTATCTCAGCTACAATTGGGTGGAAGGCGGGGTACACCCTGGACAAGTTGCCACGTCATCGCAGTATGTGTAGAAATCTTTATTTATAATCAAATCACTTGTTTCTTTTTCAACAAGTTTTTAGTTATCGATATATCCATCCATCCATCCATTTTCTACCGCTTATTCCCTTTTGGGGTCGCGGGGGGTGCTGGCGCCTATCTCAGCTACAATTGGGCGGAAGGCGGGGTACACCCTGGACAAGTTGCAACGTCATTGCAGTATGTGTAGAAATCTTTATTTATAATCGAATCACTTGTTTCTTTTTCAACAAGTTTTTAGTTATTTTTATATCCATCCATCCATCCATTTCCTACCGCTTATTCCTTTTGGGGTCGCAGGGGGCGCTGGCGCCTATCTCAGCTACAATTGGGCGGAAGGCGGCGTACACCCTGGACAAGTCGCCACGTCATCGCAGTATGTGTAGAAATCTTTATTTATAATCGAATCACTTGTTTCTTTTTCAACAAGTTTTTAGTTATCTTTATATCCATCCATTTTCTACCGCTTATTCCCTTTTGGGGTCGCGGGAGGCGCTGGCGCCTATCTCAGCTACAATTGGGCGGAAGGCTGGGTACACCCTGGACAAGTTGCCACGTCATCGCAGTATGTGTAGAAATCTTTATTTATAATCAAATCACTTGTTTTTTTTTCAACAAGTTTTTAGTTATCTATATATCCATCCATCCATCCATTTTCTACCGCTTATTCCCTTTTGGGGTCGCGGGGGGCGCTGGCGCCTATCTCAGCTACAATTCGGCGGAATGCGGGGTACACCCTGGACAAGTCGCTACGTCATCGCAGTATGTGTAGAAATCTTTATTTATAATCGAATCACTTGTTTCTTTTTCAACAAGTTCTTAGTTATTTTTATATCCATCCATTTTCTACCGCTTATTTCTTTTGGGGTCGCGCGGGGCGCTGGTGCCTATTTCAGCCACAATCTGGCGGAAGGCGGCGTGCACCCTGGACAAGTCGCCACGTCATCGCAGTATGTGTAGAAATCTTTATTTATAATCGAATCACTTGTTTCTTTTTCAACAAGTTTTTAGTTATTTTTATATCCATCCATCCATCCATTTTCTACCGCTTATTCCTTTTGGGATTGCGGGGGGCACTGGTGCCTATTTCAGCCACAATCGGGCGGAAGGCGGAGTGCACCCTGGACAAGTCGCTACGTCATCGCAGTATGTGTAGAAATCTTTATTTATAATCGAATCACTTGTTTCTTTTTCAACAAGTTTTTAGTTATCTTTATATCCATCCATTATCTACCGCTTATTCCCTTTTGGGGTCGCGGGAGGCGCTGGCGCCTATCTCAGCTACAATTGGGTGGAAGGCGGGGTACACCCTGGACAAGTTGCCACGTCATCGCAGTATGTGTAGAAATCTTTATTTATAATCAAATCACTTGTTTCTTTTTCAACAAGTTTTTAGTTATCCATATATTCCATCCATCCATCCATTTTCTACCGCTTATTCCCTTTTGGGGTCGCGGGGGGTGCTGGCGCCTATCTCAGCTACAATTGGGCGGAAGGCGGGGTACACCCTGGACAAGTTGCAACGTCATCGCAGTATGTGTAGAAATCTTTATTTATAATCGAATCACTTGTTTCTTTTTCAACAAGTTTTTAGTTATTTTTATATCCATCCATCCATCCATTTTCTACCGCTTATTCCTTTTGGGGTCGCAGGGGGCGCTGGCGCCTATCTCAGCTACAATTGGGCGGAAGGCGGCGTACACCCTGGACAAGTCGCCACGTCATCGCAGTATGTGTAGAAATCTTTATTTATAATCGAATCACTTGTTTCTTTTTCAACAAGTTTTTAGTTATCTTTATATCCATCCATTTTCTACCGCTTATTCGCTTTTGGGGTCGCGAGAGGCGCTGGCGCCTATCTCAGCTACAATTGGGCGGAAGGCTGGGTACACCCTGGACAAGTTGCCACGTCCTCGCAGTATGTGTAGAAATCTTTATTTATAATCAAATCACTTGTTTCTTTTTCAACAAGTTTTTAGTTATCTATATATCCATCCATCCATCAATTTCTACCGCTTATTCCCTTTTGGGGTCGCGGGGGGTGCTGGCGCCTATCTCAGCTACAATTGGGCGGAAGGCGGCGTACACCCTGGACAAGTCGCCACGTCATCACAGTACGTGTAGAAATCTTTATTTATAATCGAATCACTTGTTTCTTTTTCAACAAGTTTTTAGTTATCTTTATATCCATCCATCCATTTTTCTACCGCTTATTCCCTTTTGGGGTCGCTGGTGCCTATTTCAGCCACAATCGGGCGGGAGGCGAAGTGCACCCTGGACAAGTCGCCACGTCATCGCAGTATGTGTAGAAATCTTTATTTATAATCGAATCACTTGTTTCTTTTTCAACAAGTTTTTAGTTATTTTTATATCCTTCCATCCATTTTCTACCGCTTATTCCCTTTTGGGGTCGCTGGTGCCTATTTCAGCCATAATCGGGCGGAAGGCGGAGTACACTCTGGACAAATCGCCACGTCATCGCAGTATGTGTAGAAATCTTTATCTATAATCGAATCACTTGTTTCTTTTTCAACAACTTTTTAGTTATTTTTATATCCATCCATCCATTTTCTACCGCTTATTCCCTTTTGGGGGTGCGGGGGGCGCTGGTGCCTATTTCAGCCACAATCGGACGGAAGGCGGGGTACACCCTGGACAAGTCGCCACGTCATCGCAGTATATGTAGAAATCTTTATTTATAATCGAATCACTTGTTTCTTTTTCAACAAGAGTTTAGTTATTTTTATATCTTTTTTCCAAATAGTTCAAGAAAGACCACTACAAATGAGAAATATTTTGCACTGTTATACAATTTAATAAATCTCTTTTTTTTTCAACCAAAAATGCTTTGCTTTGATTAGGGGGTACTTGAAGTAAAAACATTTTCACAGGGGGTACATCTCTGAAAATAGGTTGAGAACCTCTGCTCTAAAAGCCGTAGATGTTATTGTTACATATGCATGCCCAGTAGATGGCAGTATTGTCCTGTCACAACATTGCTGTTTACGGCAGACGAACTGCTTCACGGTAGACGAAAACGTGACTGCTGTTGTTGTGTGTTGTTGCCGCGCTGGGAGGACGTTAATGAAACTGCCAAACAATAAGCCCACATAAGAAACCAAGAACTCGCCCTCGATCATTCTACAGTTAAAACGTCATTGGGCAGGCACTCTGTTTATATTGTGGGAAAGCGGACATTAAAACAGGTTGTCGACACGTCACTCGGGTCCGCATGGAGCTGGAGGGGGCGCGGCCTCCAGCTCCGCCTGAATTTCGGGAGAAAATTTGTCCCGGGAGGTTTTCGGGAGAGGCGCTGAGTTTCGGGAGTCTCCCGGAAAATCCGGGAGGGTTGGCAAGTATGATTTACACACAGCTTCTTGACGCCGGGGGTGCAGTGATGCATTCTGGGTGCTCGAACCAGGCGGAGGCGTGGCTTAACCAGCAGGCCCAGGAGGAAGGATGGAGCAGAGCCAACAAGCTGGAGGGCCGCAAAGCCAAAGAGGGTCTCATCGGGCTCTTTGTGCGGGACAAAGCCGCCGTCATGGTGGAGGTATGATGTCTTTTTTCTCATGTGATCATTTGTGTGTGTCGTCTTGTATTCCTACCCTTCTTGAGACGCCGACGAGGAAAAGTAGCTTCCATATGAGGAGGTGTGAACAAGTGAGGACATAAATCATGGTCCCAATAACATTGCATCTATTAGAGAATGTCTCATTTGCTCCCTGGTGGTGAAATCTATCAAAATGAGGGTGGTCCCAAAATGGAGGGGTCTTTCAAATTGACTGTCTCCTTTGAAAGTGCTCCCCCTCTGGTCAACATACAAAATAGCAAGTGTGTGTAAAAAGTTGAAGTGCTCCCCCTCTGGCCAACATATGAAATAGCAAGTGTGTAAAACCTTGAAGTGCTCCCCCTCTGGCCAACATATGAAATAGCAAGTGTGTGTAAAAAGTTGAAGTGCTCCCCCTCTGGCCAACATATGAAATAAAAAGTGTGTGTAAAACGTTGAAGTGCTCCCCCTCTGGCCAACATATGAAATAGCAAGTGTGTGTAAAAATATGAAGTGCTGCCCCTCTGGTCAACATATGAAATAACAAGTGTGTGTAAAAATGTGAAGTACTCCCCCTCTGGCCAACATATGAAATAGCAAGTGTGTTTAAAAATTTTAAGTGCTCCCCCTCTGGTCAACATATGAAATAACAAGTGTGTGTAAAAATGTGAAGTGCTCCCCCTCTGGCTGACATATGAAATGGCAAATGTGTGTAAAAATTGAGGTGCTCCCCCTCTGGCCAACAAATGAAATAGCAAGTGTGTGTAAAATATGAAGTGCTCCCCCTCTGGTCAACATATGAAATAGCAAGTGTGTGTAAAAAGTTGAAGTGCTCCCCCTCTGGCAAACATATGAAATAGCAAGTGTGTGTAAAAGGTTGAAGTGCTCCCCCTCTGGCCAACATATGAAATAACAAATGTGTGTAAAAAGTTGAAGTGCTCCCCCTCTGTCCAACATATGAAATAACAAGTGTGTGTAAAAATCGAAGTGCCCCCCCTCTGGCCAACATATGAAATAGCAAGTGTGTGTAAAAAGTTAAAGTGCTGCCCCTCTGGCAAACATATGAAATAGCAAGTGTGTGTAAAAAGTTGAAGTGCTCCCCCCTGGCCAACATATGAAATAGCAAGTGTGTAAAACCTTGAAGTGCTCCCCCTCTGGCCAACATATGAAATAGCAAGTGTGTGTAAAAAGTTGAAGTGCTCCCCCTCTGGCCAACATATGAAATAGCAAGTGTGTAAAACCTTGAAGTGCTCCCCCTCTGGCCAACATATGAAATAGCAAGTGTGTGTAAAAAGTTGAAGTGCTCCCCCTCTGGCCAACATATGAAATAAAAAGTGTGTGTAAAACGTTGAAGTGCTCCCCCTCTGGCCAACATATGAAATAGCAAGTGTGTGTAAAAATATGAAGTGCTGCCCCTCTGGTCAACATATGAAATAACAAGTGTGTGTAAAAATGTGAAGTACTCCCCCTCTGGCCAACATATGAAATAGCAAGTGTGTTTAAAAATTTTAAGTGCTCCCCCTCTGGTCAACATATGAAATAACAAGTGTGTGTAAAAATGTGAAGTGCTCCCCCTCTGGCTAACATATGAAATGGCAAATGTGTGTAAAAATTGAGGCGCTCCCCCTCTGGCCAACAAATGAAATAGCAAGTGTGTGTAAAATATGAAGTGCTCCCCCTCTGGTCAACATATGAAATAGCAAGTGTGTGTAAAAAGTTGAAGTGCTCCCCCTCTGGCAAACATATGAAATAGCAGGTGTGTGTAAAAGGTTGAAGTGCTCCCCCTCTGGCCAACATATGAAATAACAAATGTGTGTAAAAAGTTGAAGTGCTCCCCCTCTGTCCAACATATGAAATAACAAGTGTGTGTAAAAATCGAAGTGCTCCCCCTCTGGCCAACATATGAAATAGCAAGTGTGTGTAAAAAGTTAAAGTGCTGCCCCTCTGGCAAACATATGAAATAGCAAGTGTGTGTAAAAAGTTGAAGTGCTCCCCCCCTGGCCAACATATGAAATAGCAAGTGTGTGTATAAATAGAAAGTGCTCCCGCTCTGGCCAACATATGAAATAGCAAGTGTGTGTAAAAATTGAAGTGCTCCCCCTCTGGCCAACATATGAAATAACAAGTGTGTGTAAAAATCGAAGTGCTCCCCCTCTGGCCAACATATGAAATAGCAAGTGTGTGACCTGCTCAGTGGCCTAGTGGTTAGAGTGTCCGCCCTGAGATCGGTAGGTTGGGAGTTCAAACCCCGGCCAAGTCATACTATAAAAAAATGGGACCCATTATTTCCCTGCTTGACACTCAGCATCAAGGGTTTGAATTGGGGGTTAAATCACCAAAAATTATTCCCGGGTGCTGCCACCGCTGCTGCTCACTGCTCCCCTCACCTCCCAGGAGGTGTTCAAGGGTGATGGGTCAAATGCAGAGAATAAATTTGCCACACCTAGTGTGTGTGTGACAATCATTGGTACTTTAATAACTTGAAGTAAATAATGAAGATTAAAATATGAATTACAAACAAAAAAATGCAAATAATAATTAACTAAAAGCAGTCTTTTTCTCACGTGTCAACTTCTTTCTTATAAAATTGGGAATAATTTTTCATATTCCTTGTGTTTCTGTAATATGGCAATATTTTCTCAAACATTATTACTTTTTAATGTAAAATTATTACTTTTTAATTCAAAATGGTGGCATTTGTCATAAAATTCTGACTTTTATCACAATATTGCCAATTTTTTGTTGCTCTTGTAAAAAGTGACATTCTTTGAGTAAAATGATGACTTTTTTCATAACTTTGCCAGGTATAATTCCGATTATTATTATTATAATATTGCCAAAATCTTGAAGTTTTCTTGTAAAATTGTGGCTTTGGTCGAGCAAAAGTACGACTTTTCACAAAATTGCCAACATTTTAAGCTTTTCTTGGAAAATTGTGACAATTATTGAATAAAATTCCAAATTTTATTATAATATTGGACACATTTTAAGTTTTTCTTGTAAAATCTTGACTTGCGTTAAGTAAAATTACGACTTTTATTATCATACTGCCAACATTCTACGTTTTTCTTGTGAAATTGAGACCTTTTTCATGTGAAATTCCAACTCATTTTTCACAACAAGCTTTTTTTATATTTACATAGTATGTATAAATTATTAATGTTGTAAATACAAATCTTTATATATCTAGAAAGGGTGGTCCTAAAGAGGGAGGCATTTTTCGGAGGTCTCAAGAAGGTAGTAACAAATACAATTTTGTGTGTGTGTGTGTGTGTGTGTGTGTGTGTGTGTGGAAGAGCAGGTCAACTGTGAGACGGACTTTGTGGCTCGCAATGACAAGTTCCAGCAGCTGGTGAAGGATGTGGCCGTCTCCGCCATGGCTTACCACCAAAATAAAAGCCCGGCAGGATACGTCAAGGTAAGACCGCCGAGTAATGAGCTTGTTGCCATGGCAACCGGCCTGACTCAGAACCGCCGTCGTTTTTAGTGACATGTGACACGAGGTGGCCGACATCGGCTGATTTAATAGCAAATAAACGCTTTTCACCGTGACAAATAGTGTAAGTTCTATAATAAAGTGTCACATTTGAACTGCCATGCAAGTGTAAAAAGAAGTTAAGCGCTGGTCATATGAATAAAATCTCGACAGCGACACAAGTGTCGCTATAAGAAATAACGGAAACACAAATGATCTGTTCCAGAGTCAAACTCACCATCACAAAGTGTACAGGAAATGTTTCTTACCGTAATTTTCAGACTATAAGTCGCAGTTTTTTTCATAGTTTGGCCGGGGGTGCGACTTATACTCAGGAGCGACTTATGTGTGAAATTATTAACACATTACCGTAAAATATCAAATGATATTTATCTAATTCGCGGAAGAGACGAAGAAAATGTCAGCAATCGTCACACACACATCAACCAATAAGAATTCGGCAGGGAAGGGTCATGGCAGAAGTGCATTATGGGTCATGGAATGCTAACTGCTATATTAGGGGTCGGGAACCTCTTTGGCTGAGAGAGCCACGAAAGCCAAATATTTCAAAATGTATTTCCGTGAGAGCCATATCATGTTTTTTAACACTGAATACAACTAAATGCGTGCATTTTTAAGTAAGACCAACATTTTTAGAGTATAATAAGTCTCTTATTCTTTTTAATAACATTGTTATTCTGAAGCTAACCAATAATAGATAAAATGTCATGTCTGTTGATCATGTTTTTGTTTGGCCATGTGATGTTTGTCCTTTGTACTCTTTAAGTTCCTGTTCTTTTCCACTCCCTTGTCTGGTTTCCTTGGTTACTCATTTTGTCCACCTGTCTCTGTTAGACAAAACGCCCGCTCACCTGCTTCCCGAGCACTAATCAGAGGCAGTATTTAAGCTCGTCTTTGCCAGTCAGTCGCCCTGTGCTGACTTGTTTCATGCCTTGCCATAGTTTCGTACCTCATGCCATGCCAAGTAAGTTTCGTTTGATTTCTGTTCTTAGTCTGTTTATGCGTTAGCTTTGTTCTTTAGCCCCAAGTTGTGCCTCCACTGTGAGCGATTTTTGTTTGTAGATTTTTCTGCCTTCCTGGGAGAACGACCCCACAGCAAGTTGCAACCCCCCCCCTAGTCCTTCACTCTCAGTTTCCTCATCCATGAATCTTTCATCCTCGCTCAAAAATTGGAGAAATAGTCGCTTTCTCGGTCTGAGTCGCTCTCGCTGCTGGTGGCCATGATTACAAACACTGTTCAGATGTGAGGAGCTCCACAACCCGTGACGTCACGCGCACATCGTCTGCTACTTCCGGTACAGGCAAGGCTTTTTTATTAGCAACCAAAAGTTGCGAACTTTATCGTGGATGTTCTCTACTAAATCCTTTCAGCAAAAATATGGCAATGTCGCGAAATGATCGAGTATGACACATAGGATGGAGCTGCTATCCCCGTTTGAATAAGAACATCTCATTTCAGTAGGCCTTTAAATGAAACGACAAGCAATAAGCACAACACACTTCAACAACAAGAGTTTCCAACTTTTAGTTGTAACAGAACGTTCAGGTTTATGGTGGTACTAAATTGCAATTTTAAATTTTGCCCGGAAGTATCATGCTAAAACGTCGCGGTATGATGACGCGTGACATCTCGCATTGTAGAGGACATTTTGTTTCAGCACCGTTCACAGTGATAAGTCGTCTCAATTCATCGCATAATTCCACAGTATTCTGGACATCTCTGTCGCTGAATCTTTTGCAATTTGTTCAATGAATAATGGAGACGTCAAAGAAGAAAGCTGTTGGTGGCAAGCAGTGTATTGCGGCCGCCTTTAGCAACACAAACACAGTCGGTGTTTCCTTGTTTACATTCCCGAAAGATGACGGTGAAGCTTTACTATGGAACAGAGCGGTCAAGCGAACATGGTTCCCCACCACATGTCAACCGGCTGGTTTTGGTGAGAAAATGGTGGTAATAAGTTGGCTCTTACCGTAGACATTAGTGGAGAGCTTGCGTCGTTTCTCGTGCACCTGTCAAAGAGGCAGGTGCAGACTCTCTTGCCTCCACCGACTGGCCGCCCCTGAACGTGAGATGCTTCCTCCGTGGAGGAGGGGAAGAAAAATCTCAGCCCGGCCCCAATGGCTGCCTTCTCTTCGCCTCGTCGAGAAACGTGGCTTACCTCAGAAACACTGGCGGTCACCACACCCCTCCGACTTTCACTAAAACACTAGTAACACAATAAGGAGATAATGGATTTTCCAGAATTATCCTAGTAAATTTGTCTAATAACATCTGAATCGCTCTGCCGTCTAGTGTTTTTTTCTTCCCCCTAGTCCTTCACTCTCACTTTCCTCATCCATGAATCTTTCATCCTCTCTCAAAAAAATTGAGAAATAGTTGCTTTCTTGGTCTGAGTCGCTCTAGCTGCTGGTGGCCATGATTGTAAAGAATGTTCAGATGTGAGGAGCTCCACAACCCGTGACGTCACGCGCTGATCATCACATCTGGATGATTCCAATCCCAACTCTATTATTAGTTCCCAACCAGTTGTGTTTATTGGAAGCCAGCGAGGAGCTATATTTATGGTTGTAAAGCACAGGAAGTAACTTACCTGAGGGGGCGTGGCCACGGGATGAAGTTGACCTACGGGAAACATTGTGTGACTTCTCTGCATGCACCTTGTAGGATTTAACATCATAATATTGTGAGGAAATGATCTAGTACAGGGGTGTCCAAACTTTTTCCACAGAGGGCCGCACATGGAAAAATTTAAGAATGCAAGGGCCATTTTGATATTTTTCATTTTCTTAAACCATTACAAAGTATATGGATTTTTTTTTAACCCTTAGTCACTAAAATGTTAAAAATAAGTCAAATTATTGTTATTTTTTATTTAATGCTTACAGTAAATCTCTATATCAACTTGAGGTTGATATTAAGTAAAACAAATAATGTTTTGTGCCTTTTCTGTCAAAGACAACTTTGTTTTTTATAGTAAAACTGAAATATGCAGTGTTTAGATAGATAGATAGTACTTTATTGTTTCCTTCAGGAGAGTTCCTTTATTTAGCAATTAAAGCCCTCAAAGATCAATAATGCAGGACACCGTTGATTTTAATTATTTAATATATTTGAGTAATCACAGTGAAAAGTTAAATAAAACCTACTAAATATATTTGAGATCCGAAAGGTTCCCCACTCATAAAGTGATGCATTTTTATTATATTATTATTTTTTTTACTTTTAACACTTAAATTTCAAGATCAACTTCTGATATATCTGTCGATTTTAAGTTTGAACTATTATTTTGTTTGTTTTATGCGCTTTTGTCAAAACTTTGATGTTTTTATATGGCAACCACACAACATATGCAATGTTTTTTCCACATAAAACGTTTTAAAGTGATATTTTTTAAGTAATAATTCATTATAACATAGATTTTTTTTTTTTGAGCAATGGGGAAAAAAAGGAAAATAAAGACAAAAGGGAAAACAAACTGCCTGCATGGCAGCTTTGTGTCAACATTGCCACATTTTCCTCATTAGATTTCACCTTTTTTTTAAAAATGTTTTTAAAATTTTTGCAATACTATCAATTTTGCAGGATGTGTGGCGGGCTGGTAAACAATTAGCTGCGGGCCACACTTTGGACACCCCTGATCTAGTAGAAGTTGAGTGCTACACGACACGGGACATAGAACTGTCTCAAAGGTGTTGGGAGATGAGAATAATAGTAAAATATAATTTTCACTATTGTAGGAAATGTGGTTGTCATTTTCTACATGTTCTTTCAGTGTGGCAGAACTTTGTGCTGATAGAAATGTTTCCTCTTTTTTCCCCTCAATTGTGTTCTTTTTTTGTCTCTTTCCATCAATTCTATTCCATTTTCTCAATTTCCCCCCTTTTTTTATATTCCCCTAAATCAGGGGTAGGGAACCTATGGCTCTCGAGCTACGGACTACGGGAGACCGGGCTTTCTGCTCCCAGTCTGTGGAACACTCTTCCTGGCCACCTGAGGGCACCTCAGACTGTGGATGCTTTTAAAAAAGGCTTAAAAACCCATTTAAAAAAAAAAAAAGCTTATTTATAGACATGCATGCTGGTTCTAGTTTTATATTTTATTTATTTTTATTATCTTTCTATCATTATTATTATTATTACTATTTTTTTACACTGTGGCACTTGGAGGTTGTTTGCTCAACATAAAGTGCTTTTTTTTTTTTACAGATAAAAAATCTATTATTATTATTACTAAGTGACTCGTTTGATGACTGCATCTGGCTCTCAGATAAATATGAGCTGACATTGCTCAACATGATAAGTAATGAATAATTCCGTTGGTAATCAGTGTTAAAAATGACATTCAGAATTTAAACATCCACATGCATTTAATCCCCGAATCCATTTTCTTCCGCACCTGTTCATTAATGGTAAGAAGTATTTGATTTATTATTGGTTAACTTCAGAATAAAAATCCAATTAAAAAGAATAAAAGACTTATTATACTCAAAAAATGTTGGTCTTATAAGTGTTATAAAATATTGTACGCCTCTCACGGAAATACATTTTAAAATATTTGGCTTGCATGGCTCTCTTAGCCAAAAAGGTTCCCGACCCCTGCCCGGAATGTTTCACTTTTTTTCTTGAAATTTTCACTTGATTTACTTCCTCTCAATTTTACAAATGTTTTCCTTAATTAACCTCTTTTTTTTTTTTAATCAACATTTTCCTCTTTTCCCCTCAATAATCCTATTTCTCAATGTTCCTCGTTTTTTTCTTGTCTTTTTTTCCTGAATTTTGCACTTTCCCCCTCAGTTTCCCTCTTTCTCCCTTAATCTTTTTTCAATTGTCCTTTTTTTCCATCAATTTTCTTCATTTTTCCTATTTTTTCAATTCCTCACATTTTCCCTCAATTTTCCTCTTTTTTTTAACCTAAATGTTCATCTTTTCCGCTTAATTTCCCCTCAATGATCCATTTTATCAATGTTCCTCTTTTTTTTTTAATTTTTCACTTTCCCCCTCAGTTTTCTTTTTTCTCAATTTCCCACTGTTTTCCCCTAAATTGTCCTCTTTTTTTTCAAGGTACCCTTCATTTTCTTTCTCCTCAATTTTCCTCCTTCTCCCTTAATCTTTTTTCAATTGTCCTTTTTTTCTAAATTTTCTTAATTTTTCCTATTTTTCAGTTTCTCACATTTTCCCTCAATTTTCCTCTTTTTTTTTTTTAAATCTAAATGTTCCTCTTTTTTTAATCTAAATGTTCCTCTTTTCCCCTTAATTTCCCCTCAATGGTCCTAATTTTTTTTTAAATTTTGCAATTTTCTTCTCAGTTTTCTTTTTTCTTAATTTCCCATTGTTTTCCACTAAATTGTCCTTTTCTTCAAGGTACCCTTCATTTTCTTTTTCCCCCTCAATTGTCCTCTTTCCCCCTTAATCTTTTTTCAATTGTCCTTTTTTTTCTCAATTTTCTTCATTTTTCCTATTTTTCACATTTTTCCTCAATTTTCCTCCTTTTTTAAATCTAAATGTTCCTCTTTTCCCCTTAATTTCCCCTCAATTATCCTTTTTGTCAATGTTCCTCATTTTTTTTATTCAGCACTTTCCCCCTCAGTTTTCTTTTTTCTCAATTTTCCACGGTTTTTCCCCAAATTGTCCTCTTTTTTTTTCAAGATACCCTTCATTTTCTTTTTCCCCTCAATTTTCCTCCTTCCCCCTTAATTTTTTTTTCAATTGTTCTTTTTTTTCAAAATTTTCTTAATTTTTCCTTTTTTTCAATTTCTTACATTTTCCCTCAATTTTCCTCTTTTTTAAAATCTCAATGTTCCTATTTTTCCTCCTCAATTTTCCTCTTTCTCCGTTAATCTTTTTTCAATTGTCCTTTTTTTCTCAATGTTCTTAATTTTTCCTATTTTTCAATTTCTCACTTTTTCCCTCAATTTTCCTTTTTTTCAATTCTAAATGTTCCTTCTTTCCCCTTAATTTCCCCTCAATGATCCATTTTCTCAATGTCCCTCTTTTTATTTTTATTTTGCACTTTCCACCTCAGTTTTATTTTTTCTCAATTTCCCACTGTTTTCCTTAAATTGTCCTTTTTTTAAGGTACTCTTAATTTTCTTTTTTTAAGGTACTCTTCATTTTCTTTCCCCCCCTCAATTTTCCTCTTTCTCCCTTAATCTTTTTTCAATGATCCTTTTTTTTCTCAATTATCTTAATTTTTACTATTTTTTCAATTTCTCACATTTTCCCTCAATTCTCCTCTTTTTTTAAAAAATGTATTTCATCAATTTTTTCCTGTCCCCCCTTAAACATTCCTGCACGTTAATCAACTATAAAGTGTCCTTTCCTGTTTTGCAAGTGTAAAAAAAAAAGAGTAATCACTCTTAAAAACAACAAAACTATCCAAAATAACTTCCTTTCTTTCTTGGGGCGGCATAACTCGGTTTGTAGAGTGGCTGTACCAGCAACTTGAGGGTTCCAGGTTCGATTCCCGCTTCCGCGATCCTAGTCACTGCCGTTGTGTCCTTGGGCAAGACACTTTACCCACCTGCTCCCAGTGTCACCCACACTGGTTTAAATGTAACTTAGATATTGGGTGTCACTATGTAAAGTGCTCTGAGTCACTAGAGAAAAGCGCTATATAAATATAATTCACTTCGCATGTAGTATGCCATCATCTTCCTTACTCATGGCGGTTGAATACATAAAAATAAACACAAGTTTTAGTCTCCTCCGATTACTTTGCTATTTTTCTAGTAGCTGCCTGACCTTTGACCCTCCGTTTCAGAGCGTCATGGCCGCCGATCAGCTGAGCAAAGTCCGCGGGGCGGACGGAGCGAGCCTCGCCGACCAGGTGGCTTTAACCATCGGTCAGTATGGTCGGCCTCACACGTCCATGCCGCAAAGCGCCGAAGTAAAAATATCGTCTTCCGATCAGGTCGCCTGGGCGAGAACTTGTCGGTGAAGCGAGCCGTGACGGTGAGCGTCCCCGACGAGTGGCGCATCGGCTCCTACGTCCACGGCGGCGTGGCGGGCCAGACCGAGGTGGCCATGGGACGCTACGCCGCCCTGGTGGTCTTCCAGGGCGGCCAAGAGGGACAAGAGGAAAGCCTTGGCCGGCAACTGGGACGCCACATCGTGGGGGAGGCGCCCGCCTCGCTGGGCAACATGGACGACACGCCCGGCGGCGAGAGCGAGACGCGCCTTCTGCCGCAGACCTTCTTGGGCGACCCCGAAAGGACCGTGGCGCAGGTCCTCAAGGGCCAGCAGGCGCGGGTGCTGGACTTTGTCAGGTTTCAGTGCGGAGAGAGCGTCGGCGAAGAAGCAAAATCATGAAAGTAAGACATTTTTGGGGTTAAAGTCCATAAATTCAACGTTAGGATGAATGATTATGTACAGTTTGTCTTCTGGATGAAATAACTACTTACGACTGCCGCCTGAGGAAATGAACAACAATAAATGTTACAATGGGAAAGAGTACCAGAAAATTATTTTAAAATGAAAACAACTTGTTGAATGTCAGATTAAGAACAGGATTACTGTATTTCCTTGAATTGCCGCCGGGCATATGTATGCACCTGTCTTGAATTACTGCCGGGTCAAACTCTCTTCACAAAATAATTAGCGCAGGGGTCGGGAACCTTTTTGGCTGAGAGAGCCATGAAAGCCAAATATTTTAAAATATATTTCCGTGAGCGCCATATCATATTTTTCACACTGAATACAACTGTCAGGTTCAAACACTGATGACATTTATTAAACAGACCAGAAGCAAGGAATTAAACAGAGACTGGATTTAATTTAGCTCAATGTGGAGAAACCTTGCACAGTGTCGTCCCCACGCCCTGACCTTTTTTATTTGGACTTTTCCTGATTACAACAAAAAAATGCGTGCATCTCTTATTCTTTTGAATAATATTGTTATTCTGAAGCTAACCAATAATAGATAAAATTAGGGATGCACCGAAATGAAACTTTGTGGCCGAAGCCGAATAAAATTTAAACGCTTGGCCGAAGGCCGAATACCATCCATCCATTTTCTACCGCTTATTCCCTTTTGGGGTCGCGGGGGGTGCTGGCGCCTATCTCAGCTACAATCGGGCGGAAGGTGGGGTACACCCCGGACAAGTCGCCACCTCATCGCAGGGCCAACACAGATAGACAGACAACATTCACACACTAGGGACCATTTAGTGTTGCCAATCAACCTATCCCCAGGTGCATGTCTTTGGAAGTGGGAGGAAGCCGGAGTACCCGGAGGGAACCCACGCATTCACGGGGAGAACATGCAAACTACCAAATACCGAATAATGAATGCAGTTTTTCAAAATTTTTTAAATATTGCATAAATAGCCTAGAATAAATATTTACACATTTTTTTCAAATAAAGTAATTTTTAATTGAATATTGACATTTTTTTAATATTCCAGTAGCCTTTGCTTTTTAAAAAAAAAAGCACAAAGTTTTTCATTTATATTAGGCCTTCAAACAAAACATGCATTCCAAAAAAAAATAAAGTGCATTAAAGTGGATAAACCCACAACAAACGAATTATTGTCCTTTTGGCAAAAGTCTGCTTAGCCACAGTAGATATGCTAATAATGTAAACAGAAGGCTCAAGTAAATCTCAATTAAGTGTGTGCTTGTAACCTCATACACTTATACAGGTACACAACATATCCCAATGTCACTGCACGTTGGTTGATTGCGTCACCGCGTCAAAAAATTGCGTCACACGCCACTATTCGGCCTTGTTTTTAACTCACTCCACCGAAGGCCGAATGTGGCTTTTTTTGCCATATTCGGCCGAATATATTCGGTTACCGATTAATCGGTGCATCCCTAGATCAAATACTTTTGACCATTAATGCGACTTCTTGAACAGGTGCGGTAGAAACGGACGGATGGATTCAAATGCATGAGAATGTTTTATATTTTGAACGTTATTTTTAACACTGTGATTACCGGCCGAACTATTTTATTACTTATCGTGTTAAGCAACGTCAGCTAAGATTTATCTGAGAGCCATAGGTTCCCTACATTAAATAACATTAAATATGACACTTATTTAAACATAACTTCTAAACCACACATGAAACATGGCTAATAATGCCTGAAATAATGTATTTTGGGGAGTTTTACACGAAACATATGCTTTTTAGATCTTGCTAATGCAAAAAGTAGTTTTTATACTCAATATGACACTAATGTTCTTAGAATCCTGAGATAATGCAAAAAGCAGTAAAAATGTATTCAAACATGACTTCTAAACTACACATGAAAAATGGCTAATAATTTCTAGAAATATTTATCCTTAGGCCCTGCGATGAGGTGGCGACTTGTCCAGGGTGTACCCCGCCTTCCGCCCGATTGTAGCTGAGATAGGCGCCAGCGACCCCAAAAGAGAATAAGCGGTAGGAAATGGATGGATGGATGGATGACAGTTATTTAAACATAACTTCTAAACTACACATGAAACATGGCTAATAATGCCTGAAATAAAGTATTTTGGGGAGTTTTACACGAAACATATGCATTTTAGATCTTGCTAATGCAAAAAGTAGTTTTTATACTCAATATGACACTAATGTTCTTAGAATCCTGAGATAATGCAAAAAGCAAAAAAAATGTATTCAAACATGACTTCTAAACTACACATGAAAAATGGCTAATAATTTCCAGAAATATTTATCCTTAGGCCCTGCGATAAGGCGGCGACTTGTCCAGGGTGTACCCCGCCTTCCGCCCGATTGTAGCTGAATAGGCGCCCACGACCCCAAAAGGGAATAAGCGGTAGGAAATGGATGGATAGTTGTACTAGAACAAATATATTTTGTAAGGTTTGTAAAGCCAGAACTTAGTTTTTTTTTTATTCAATATAACAGTAGAACTGTCATACTAAATATGAAAGGTTTATAAACATAACTCCAAATTACACGTGCAAAATGTCTAATAATGCCTGAAGAAATGTATATTTGTGAGTTTTACTGGGAAAAAAAAACATTTAGTATGTTTTGAAAAAACAAAAAGTAATGTTTTACCCGATTTGACAGTAATTGACTTAGAATCCTGAGATAATGCGAAAAAAAGCAATAAAGATGTATCCCAAAATAATTCCTAATCCAAAAGTGCAAAATGTCCAAAAAATGCCTGTGATATTGAATCCATGTGAGTTTCACTAGAAACTGTTGTTTTTCTATGGTTTGCAAATACGAAAAATAGGTTTTACCCAATTTGACTGTATACTGCAACACTAAATATGACAGTTATTTAAACATAACTTTACCACCGGGTCAAACTCGTCACGTCACGAGTTGACACTTCCCCTGTCATCATTTTCAAAATGGAGGAGGCGGATTTCAATACCGGCAATTTGAAATCGCATAAAGGGAAGAAGATTAAGAGCTATTCAGTAGGATTTAAGGTCCAAGCTTACATCACACTCAAATTTTTACCGCATGCCTTTGGTAAGCGCAGGCGTTTTTTTGATTGATTGATACTTTTATAAGTAGATTGCACAGTACAGTACATATTCCGTACAATTGACCACTAAATGGTAACACCCCAATAAGTTTTTCACCTTGTTTAAGTCGGGGTCCACGTTAATCAATTCATGGTAAGTGAGAAGAGGTTTTAAATTAATTAGCGCCCCGGCGGCAATTCAAGGAAATACGGTATTTCTACAAAGCTGAACATATTTTATAAATTTCCTGTGAACTACAAACATAGTGCAAAAACAATTATTTCAAAAGAATGTTACGATACAAACAATTGATTCAAATTAATCAACGAAAAACAGTTTCCATATTAGGGTATATAATATACATCAGGGGTGTCCAAAGTGCGGCCCACAGGTCATTTTTTAACGGCCCCACGGCACATTGGAAAAATACTATTAAAAAAAAAAACATTAAAAGTGTGATAAAAGAGCCAACAGGTGAAATGTAACAATAAAATGTTGCAATGTTGATTCTAATAACACAAAGCTGCCATGCAGACTGTTTCTTTCTTTAAAAAATAATAATGAATCAAAATCAATGACATTTTGAATTATTGACCTAATCAAGGCTCCAATAACGTCACATTAAATATTCCACTTTGAGATATTCTTTAGGGAAAATGTTGCATATTTTGTGTTTGCTATGTAAAAAAGTAAGCTGTTATTTTAATTTGTTTTAAAAAGGGCCTAAAACAGGGGTAGGGAACCTATGGCTCGGGAGCCAGATGTGGCTCTTTTGATGACTGCATCTGGCTCTCAGATAAATCTGAGCTGACATTGCTTAACACGATAAATAATGAATATTTCCACTTGTAATCAAGAAGTTGCGTTAATGGTAAGAAGTTATTTATTTATTATTGGTTAGTGTGGGGCTTGCCCTCCTGGGGGTTCTGCAGACCACCAAGCACCGACATGAGAGCCTGTTTCAGGGTTATAATATTGTTTTATTTTTCAATAAGTCTCTCAGTTGCTTTCCAGCAATTGTCTTTTTCTCTTTCGTTCTCGCTCGCACCCTGGCTCCAGCCCCAACCCTGTCTCTCCTCCTGGCTGCTGCTTATAAACAGAGCGACAGGTGATTAGGTAACAAGGCCCAGGTGGGCCGTCTCCGCACCTGTCGCTTATTTCGAGGCCGGTCCTGGCATTGCTTCGCTGCAGGCCCGCAGGCCACGCCCCTTCCACTGTTAGCTTCAGAATAACAATGTTATTACAAAGAATAAGAGACTTATTATACTCTAGAAATGTTGGTCTTACTTAAAAATGCACGCGTTTAGTTGTGTTCAGTGTTGAAAAAAATATTATATGGCTCTTAGGGGAATATATTTTAAAATAGTTGGAGTCTGGGCTCTCTCAGCCAAAAAGGTTCCCGACCCCTGGCCTAAAACAAACAAACAAAAAACATAAACAACAATAAAACTTATAATCTAAAGTTGATCTGGAGGTTATTGTGTTAAAAGTAAACTGATAATAAAATGTATCATTTATTTTTTAACACTTTTGCCCTTTTGGATCCCCAATAATTGTCGTGTAATTTGTTTTTAAGTGTCATTGCTAAAAAAAATCAATAATAATGAATTAAAATCAATGTTATGAGTTATTGACCTTTTTAAGACTCCAGTTATTATATATATAGGCCCTGCGATGAGGTTGCGACTTGTCCAGGGTGTACCCCGCCTTCCGCCCGATTGTAGCTGAGATAGGCGCCAGCGCCCCCCGCGACCCCGTAAGGGAGAAAGCGGTAGAAAATTGATGGATGGATGGTTATTATATAATCTCAAATCTGTCAATATGACGTTATTAAAGATTTAAGTTGTATGCTCTTTTTGTCAAAGAAAAACATTTTTTATACATATATATATGAAAAAAAAAAATTAATATTTTCACCCAATACAATTTTGAAGTGGAATATAATCTCAAATATTCCACTTCAAAATTGTATTGGGTGAAAATATTACATTTTTTTTTTTCATATTCTTTTTTTTTTCTTTGACAAAAAGAGCATACAACTTAAATCTTTAATAAAATCATATTGACAGATAGAGCTAATGTTGATCTAAAGATTTAAAACTTGAATAAGAATAAAAATAATAATATTGAATAATGACACATTTTTTTTTTTTTTTTACCAAAACCCTTTAGGGTCCCGGGATCAAGCCTGAGTGGAGGCCTAAATGTATATTTTTTATACATATATTGGATAGTTTTTTTAAAATACATGACGCCCGCTAGCTTTGATTTTTCAGTGTGCGGCCCTCAGTGGAAAAAGTTTGGACACCCCTGATATAAACAATTGATTCAAATTAATAAACAAAAAAGTTGCCCTATTAGGGTATATAAAGTACGTGATTATTAATGTTCTCTAAGTCATACATCATCTGTATGTTTTATTTTTAAGATACTGGCCTTTAATTAGTGTCTGCAACCTGTGGTCCTCCAGCAGTGTGGTGCGTTCACTGACACTCTGGAAATATGGACTCTATGCGGACTATTATTGTTTGTATGCTACAACTTTACATGTCCCGTTCGCAGCTGTACTTGATAAAAAAATAAAAAAAACACAGAAAAATCAACAACGTGTGTTCAGTCAAACTGAAGAAACCGAAACAAAATGTTGCCTAAAACCAAAAGTATGACAAAAGTTTAATACTAACATAAACAAATACACAGTGTTTTTGCCACATTGTTTATTTGTTCTTTAACATGACTTATTTAAAACCTGAATCTCTTCAGCTTTTTTTTTTTTTTTTGTATTTTATTTTATTTTAAATACAAACTGCCACTAATGTGATGATTTCTTATTGAGGACATTCTGGATATCAACCGTTTTTCTTTCATAACCCGATGCAAAGAGCAGAGTGAAAAACACACAAAAGTTGACCAGACACGTATTTCTTTTCACAAAGTCCACACCACGAAACACGGATGTCGATAACTTGATATTCGTAGCTCAGGTGAGGCGTGAAAATACTGACAATGACATGTTTGACAGGATTATACTTCATGACCAGGGATGTAACGACATCAACGTTTCATGTTATGGTTGTTGGGGCCAAAATGACCACGGTTAATATGAGTGACAATATCTTTGAACCAGGTTTTATCAAAAAAATTATTGATAAAATACAAACCCCGTTTCCATTTGAGTTGGGAAATTGTGTTAGATGTAAATATAAACAGAATACAATGATTTGCAAATCCTTTTCAAGCCATATTCAGTTGAATATGCTACAAAGACAACATATTTGATGTTCAAACTCATAAACTTTTTTTTTTTTTTTTTTGCAAATAATCAACTTAGAATGTGCCTAAGTAGTTGGGAAAGGGCATGTTCACCACTGTGTTACATCACCTTTTCTTTTAACAACACTCAATAAACGTTTGGGAACTGAGAAAACTAATTGTTGAAGCTCTGAAAGTGGAATTCTTTCCCATTCTTGTTTGATGTAGCGCTTCAGTCGTTCATATTTTACGCTTCATAATGTGCCACACATTTTCCATGGGAGACAGGTCTGGACTGCAGGCGGACCAGGAAAGTACCCGCACTCTTTTTTTAGGAAGCCACGCTGTTGTAACACGTGCTGAATGTGGCTTGGCATCGTCCTGCTGAAATAAGCCGGGGCGTCCATGAAAATAAGGCGCTTAGATGGCAGCATATGTTGTTCCAAAACCTGTATGTACCTTTCAGCATTAATGGTGCCTTCACAGATGTGTAAGTTACCCATGCCTTGGGCACTAATGCACCCCCATACCATCACAGATGCTGGCTTTTGAACTTTGCATCGATAACAGTCTGGATGGTTCGCTTCCCCTTCGGTCCGGATGACAAACAACAATTTGAAATGTGGACTCGTCAGACCACAGAACACTTTTCCACTTTGCATCAGTCCATCTTAGACGATCTCGGGTCCAGAGAAGCCGGCAGCGTTCCTGGATGTTGTTGATAAATGGCTTCCGCTTTGCATGGTAGAGCTTTAACTTGCACTTACGGATGTAGCGACCAACTGTATTTAGTGACAGTGGTTTCCGCCTCCGCTTGGGATGGTTTCCTGTGGACGGGACTCTCGCTGCAGTCTTGGATCCGCTTTGAACTGAACTCCCGCCGCTGTGTTGGAGCCACTATGGATTGAACTTTCACAGTATCATGTTAGACCCGCTCGACATCCATTGCTTTCGGTCCCCTAGAGGGGGGGTTGCCCACATTTGAGGTCCTCTCCAAGGTTTCTCATAGTCATCATTGTCACTGGTGTCCCACTGGGTGTGAGTTTTTCCTTGCCCTATGTGGGTTCTTCCGAGGATGTCGTAGTCGTAGTGGTTTGTACAGTCCTTTGAGACATTTGTGATTTAGGGCTAAATAAATAAACATTGATTGACTGATTGACTGAAGTGTTCCTGAGCCCATGTGGTGATATCCTTTAGAGATTAATGTCGGTTTTTGATACAGTGCCGTCTGAGGGATGGAAGGTCACGGTCATTCCATGTTGGTTTCCGGCCATGCCGCTTACGTGGAGTGATTTCTCCAGATTCTCTGAACCTTTTGATGATATTATGGAGCGTAGATGTTGAAATCCTTAAATTTCTTGCAATTGCACTTTGAGAAACGTTGTTCTTAAACTGTTTGACTATTTGCTCACGCAGTTGTGGACAAAGGGGTGTACCTCGCCCCATCCTTTCTTGTGAAAGACTGAGCATTTTTTTGGGAAGCTGTTTTTATACCCAATCATGGCACCCACCTGTTCCCAATAAGTGTTTGATGAGCATTCCTCAACTTTATCTGCATTTATTGCCACCTTTCCCAACTTCTTTGTCACGTGTTGCTGGCATCAAATTCTAGAATTAATGATAATTTGCACAAAAAAAAAAGTTTATCAGTTTGAACATCAAATATGTTGTCTTTGTAGCATATTCAACTGAATATGGGTTGAAAAGGATTTGCAAATCATTGTATTCTGTTTATATTTACATCTAACACAATTTCCCAACTCATATGGAAGCAGGGTTTGTACTAAGATAGCACAGTTTGTAGGTTAATGGAATAATTCAGTATTGTGTTTACATCAGTTTGTATTGGAGTATGTCTCGCACTAACAGGCTTCTCCAGTGAATGAGCAGTATATCAATTTGTGATCAATCACGGTTTTGCGATCAATTTAACGTCGGGAGTGGTACCGCCAGTTTCCGGTTACATCCCTACTCATGACATTGACCTGACGCGCACGCCCACCGAATGGCACCGGAAATAAAACTGCATGGTAGTCAAGTTAACGCAGTTTTTCAAGGCATGTCCTCTCACACACTCAAGGCTAAATGGAGGCTACAAAGTTAACAATATTCAGTTACAACGTTGATATGAGAAGAAAGAAGATGGAAAAAAAGCGGTAAAAATATAAAAATTGAATAGGATAAAAAGTGAGGATCGTCAAAGGACACAACTGTTTCCTTCATTTTGTAGCGTTTAAAATGCGACCTCTTCCCTTCCCGAACAACAACAATAAAACTCATGATGTAGAAAACATATTTTGGTTCATCAATATGAAGACTTGGGTCGTCACGACTACATTCCCCCGCTATCACGATGGTCTCCCAAGTGCTAAAGAAGCGCATGTTGCGTTCAGGGACACGCTGTCAGTGTCTGCAACCGAGTAGAACACAGAGCACAGTACGGTACAGCAAAGCACACCTGCTGCCAATCAGTCCTTCAGTATGAAATGTGAACAGTCAGCCAAAAAAAAAAAAAAAGGTTATTATTACATAAGTGCTTAAGTTCAATTTGATGGACGCTTCAAGTCTTCAAACAAGAGCCGGGGAAAGATTGAAAGTGCATTTTTCTTCCTTACGTAGAGTATATTTCAATGAGTACCGACCACGTAAAGAAAGTGCAAGACTTTCCTCCAAGCAGGTAAGAGTGTTCCACGCACCCTCCAGGATCTTGCAGGCTTATTAAGTCACCAGGACAAATGTTTACCTCGATGGGACTTTGCCGGGCAGGGAAAAGTGGAAGTTGTGAGGACTGGTGATGTGCGGAATATCGATACCACATCGTTATGCTCTCATATCAAAATATCCACACTTTGGCTACTTTAGTTCAGGTGTCCAAACTTTTTACCACGCGTACTGAAAAGTCAAAAGTATGCACGGGGCATATTTTTTTTATTTAAAAAAATGCTCAAACCAGAAATTGTGTCAGTTTTGTATTATAAATGACTACATTTTCCTCATTACATACCAATTTATTTATTTTTTTTCATAAATTTTTTCTGTCGTTTTTCCTCTTGTAAGAATAAAATAGAAATAATAATACGACTGTAGGGGTCGCCAAGCCCTCATCGACCAGTCAATCGTGAAAATATTAGAAAAAAAATTATGTATGACATAATTTTTTTTCTGTAATATTTTATGACATACATATTATAATATTACATATTAATAATATATTATGACATCAGTGACACCCCCACCTACAGAGTCTAAATGAATAATTAGTATTTTAAAAATACTTTTTTTGTTATTTTTTCTCATTACATTCAGAATTTTGGTCTTTTTTTTTTTACACAGTTTTTTAAAATTTTTATTCTTTAAAAAAAATGTATATTTTAATGCTTTTATTTCTTTATTTATTTCCTTTCTATGGTTTGAACACACCATTTGTGTATACCATGTATGATTTTGTCCTGTTGCACTTAAAAGTTTAAAATAATTATGAAAAAAATCTCTGTATTGTATTCTTCATGCTATTAGATGTACATTTTTTTGATATACGCAACTTTTTCAATTTTAGCAGACACATTGGGAACATTTGTATAAGGTAAAATTTGAAAAGTTGTTATATTTTCAAATAATATATGTATCCAAAAAATATAAAAATAAAAAAAGAGCCAAAAATTGGAATGTATTTTTTTTAAACTAATAATGATAATATACTTGGTCACATATAAAACAAAGTTTAGTATTTAAATTTCATATATACATATATATATATATATATATATATATATATATATACATATATATATATATATACACACAAACATGTATATATAAACATATAAATATTCATATATATACACATATATACATATATATACACACATAAATATATATATACATACACATATATATATATACACACATACAAACATATATATATATATATATATAAAATAAGCGGTAGAACATGGATATGTATATATATATACTGTATATACTGTATATATATATAATATATATGTATATATATATATATATATATGTATAATAAGCGGTAGAAAATGGATGAATGGATATATAAATATACAGTATATATATATATATATGTATATATATAAGTAACAAAGTGCATGCGTATATATATATATATATGCATATATATATATATAAATATGCATATACATATATGCATATATATATATATGCATTTATATATGCATATATATATATATATATATATATATATATATATATATATACATGTTTTAAGCATTTTTCTTTAATTAAAAAATATATATCGAAATGGCCCCAATATACCTGTTTTTTCAGTATGCCGCCCTTGGTGGAAAAAGTTAGGACAAAATATTAGAAACTCTCAAAATAAAAATAAAATAGACTTTAAATATAACTAAAATTTTGTTTGTAAACTAAAATAAAATAATACCAGGTTATGAATCAATGAACACTGATAAATGTGTACAGTAACTGAACATTATTTTCTTACAGGCAGAATTCTTGACACACTACATTATGCAGTTACATGATTGTAATATTCATATTTTTATTCCATTCTTACATGGGAAAAACAGTAAAAATGTAAGAAAAATTGTTGTTTTAACAAATAATTTATTTGAATTTTTTACTCCCCAAATATAGCTGACACAATACGTGTTAAAAAAAAAAAAATATATATATATATATATCAATATGGCCCCTGCATACTTTGTCTTTTCAGAATGCACGCGGCCCTTGGAGGAACAAGTTTGGACGACACCACTAAAGTATCAATATTGTGATTTGAGAATCAATATTAGAGCATAAGGATCTGGTATCGGCAGTACTGATATTTCAGTATGGATCGGCACATCACTGTTATGTAATAACCCAGAAAAAGGAACTTGCCGTAATATTGTGTAGACATTGTTGAACTGTTGATAACACTCACTATAAGTAAACTGTTGATAACATTCACTATAAATAAACTGTTAACATTCACTATAAATAAACGGAAAAAACGTACAATTAATAAATGTAATCGGTATCGATATCGGCTGATTTAACTATTGGTAGACAGCGTAAACCCGAATCGGAACATGGCGAGTATGAATAAGTTGCAGTGATTGAATTTAAAATTGGCGCGATGGCAAATTCCTGGAGGGTTTAGTCCAACACAAGTCTGGTATCAAAGTGGGAAATCATTTTGAAAAAGATTTGTTCATGTCTGAGCGACGTCTTTCTTTTACGTTGTCCAATGGGGAGTTTTAAAAAAGAGGTGTAACGTGTTGCGGTTGTCTTAAATGGAGGTACGAGTGGATTGGGGCGAGTCTCTCACTGCTGAGGAAAAGTTGGAGTGTTTTGGATGGCGGGAGCGCGGTGACGAGGAAAAAGGGCGAAAAAAAAAAATGTAGTCAGACGGCGGTGAAAGAGAACAGAGAAACATTTCACAGTTGCTCAATCTGCGGCTCACTGACCGTGGACTGCAGGAGTGCTGCCGGCGCCGGAGTGGCCCGGGGGCCGCGGGGGTGAGGTGTGGGCGCTCGGAGCCGGCTGGGCCTCGGGAGTTGGGCCCGCGGAGGCCGGCGGCGCAGGGCTGGGGGCGAGCTGCGGCGCCGACGTGCTGGTGGCTTGCTGAGCCGAGGCCGGGCCTTGGGAGGGCGGGGCCGAGGCGGGATGAGCGGCGCCGCCTTGGTTGTGCTGCTGATGCTGGATCTGCTGGAAGTGCTGCTGGCGAGCTCTCATCTCGGCGTACTTCAGCTGCTCCATGTGGAAGGACTGGCGGTCGGCCAGCAGCTGCTGTCGCTGGTACTCCAGCTGCAGGCCGGAACAAGAACATGCTGACTGCCGTCCGATCGCACGACCCCCCCTGCCCCCGTGACGCCCCACTCACAGCCTCTCTCTCCCTGTCCATGATGGTTTCCAGTTCCTCGAAGTGTCGCAGTTTGATCTCCAGTTTCTTCATCTGCGTCTCCACCAGGAGCGCCACCAGAGATTTGATCTTCCTCTCCTCCACCGCGGCCAGGTGCTGGTTGAAGACGACAACACTCAGACACGATGACGGCATCCAAGCCGCCCAAGCTTGTGTCATTCCACTTTACCTTAGCTTTGACCGCCGCCGCCGCCAACGCCGACGCCGCGGCGGTGGCCAGGTTCCCCTCGCCCACATCCCGCTCCACCTTGGCCTTCTTCTCTACCTCGCTCTCGGCTTCTCTCATTCCTTCCTCTGCTCCCTCTCTCCCAGCTTTCTCCTTCTCGCCATCACCTAAAGGATATAGATAGATAGATAGTACTTTATTAATTCCTTCAGGAGAGTTCCTTCAGGAAAATTAAAATTCCAGCAGCAGTGTACAGAGTTGAGATCAATTTAAAGAAAAAAGTAAAAAGTAAATAATGGGGGTTTAAAAGCAAACAAAATAGAGAAATATTACAAAAAGAATAAAAACAATGGGAATAACAATATAACAGTAAAATAAGAATATTACAAGACAAAGTAGGCAGTAGTGACCATGTTATGAAAACGTATTGCACTGTTAATGTTTTGCATCCCCTGTCATCCTAATACCCCCCGTCCCCCGTCCCAGTGAGGAGTTGTACAGTCTAATGGCGTGTGGGACAAAGGAGTTCTTGAGTCTATTAGTCCTGCACTTGGGATGAAGCAGTCTAGAACTGAACAGGCTCCTCTGGCTACTGATAACGCTATGCAGAGGGTGACTGGCATCATCCAGGATGCTCACTAGTTTGTCCACAGTCCTCTTCTCTGCCACCATCACCAGTGAGTCCAGTTTCATTCATATTCATATGCATAGTAGTACGTGCTAACGTAATGTAATCAAGCTGCCGTCGTTATCATTCGCAAATATGCTGACGCATTTACGAGTGTCTGTTAGTATTAATAACTTAGAATGACATTCTTTTTGTTTTGTTTCAGTTTCACAAATTCCTGTGTAAATTAACTAAAATGTCACTTTGGGTTTATAGCAGGGGTGGGCATTACGTCGATCGCGATGGACTGGTCGATCTCGGAGGGTGTGTCAGTCGATCTCAAGCCAGGCATTAAAAAATATACATAAAAATGAGCAATCATCAATCATACCAACACTTCACTTTCGTCAGTTGTTTGACATTCTCGGCACCCGAGGATCTTGTGAGATGACGCTGGCTGCTGCGAGCTCATATTTAAGAAAAAAATCACTAACAGGGCGGACGCAGAGAAACACATTTTATTTCTAGAGACTCCGTACCTACTGTCAAAACTCTAAAGACCGACTGCACAGTTCCTGTCTTCACCATAAAAGACCTGTTTCATCCTGCCTGTGCTAACAAAATAAGAGTCTCAGAAAGCTAGCGTGCACAAGCTAGCAAGCTACGGAGTTTGATGCCAATGTATTTCTCCCCCGCCCTCAGCGACCGCTTTCTCACTTGCTTGCCCACCCGCACAGTCACTGACGTCACTCACCTGCTGCCAGACATTAAAGGGCCACACACATATGCTACTCTCATAACAAAGTGTTTAAAAACGATTATGCAAGTTGGACAAATGAGATGCCAAATCCAACCACTTTCATGTGGTATTGGACAGAAAGGAGGACTTTTTTTTTCCTCGATTTGAAAATGTGGGCGTTATCATCATTACTGTCTGATTCCAATCAATGCAAGTCATCAGAATCAGGTAATACACCAACTTATATTCTTGTCTTCATGAAAGAAAGGAATCTATGTGTGTTAAACATGCTTGTATTATCCTTAAACACCATTAACTTGTTAACAAAAATGTCTCTTTCATAAATAAATAAATATAAATTATAAATAGGAATGAGGTAGATCTCCTCGACTTGGTCAATTGAAAAGTAGCTCGCCTGCAGAAAAAGTGTGAGCGCCCCTGGTTTATAGTCTTTTTAGCTTCTAGTGCAGCGTTTCTCAAAGTGTGGGGCGGGCCCCACTGGTGGGGAATAGAGACATGACAGGTGGGGCGCGAGAAAGGGGAGGAAATGTAACTTTAATTTTTTTTTTTTTTTTTATTATATTCTTAGATTTTTTTTTTTACAACCCCATTTTCTCTACAAACTGTAAATCACTGTCAAACGACAGTTGCGAGACGTATATGCGACATTGCAAGTGATCTTGAGGAACAACTCGTAGACAAATTAAAAGAAAGTCATTTTGCTTTACAAGTGGACGAAGCTACTGACGGCAATAAAGACTGCCTGTTCATCGCATACGTGATACGTCCGCTTTGCGAATGGCGAGTCACTGTGCGAGGATTTGCTGTTTTGCAAATACATAAAAAAATAGAGCCAGTTCAAGATAATGGACAGTTTCCTCAAGGAACACAACCTTAATTGAGAAAACTGTGGGGGCTTTTGCTCCGATGGCGCACAGACCATGGCAGGGTCAAGAAACGGGCTGCAGGCTCCAATAAAGAGGGTTGCACCAAATGCGCATTGGACACACTGCGTCATTCACCGGGAAGCACTCGCGTCAAGGCAGCTCAGCCTCAAACTCAATGAAGTTTTAACAGATGTTGTGAGCGCGGTAAATTTTTATCAAAACACAAAAAAGTGGCACTTTTAGTTTATTTATTATTGAACTTGATACAAATTATTTGATTTATTATTGAAGTTGATGCAAGTTATAGCACTTTTGTTTTATTTATTATTGAACTTGATGCAAGTTATTTTATTTATTATTGAACTTGATGCAAGTTGTACCACAGCTGCACAGTTATTTTATTTATTATTGAACTTGATGTTATTTTATGTTATTGAGTTTGAATGTATACAACTTGATGTTACTTGATGTTCAATAAATTTGAAAATGTTAAGCTTGGCATTAGCATGAGGGCAGGTGGGGCTTGAAAACTCCCCCTTGTCCAAAGAGGGGGATGACAAAAAAAGTTTGAGAACCACTGTTCTAGTGGCTCTCTGGAGCTTTTTCAAAAATGTATGAAAAATGGACAAAAGATGAGGGGAAAAAATATAAAAAGTATATTTTTTATTTTAATATGGTTTTTATAGGAGGACAAAGATGACACAAACCTCCCTAATTGTTATAAAGCACACAGTTTGTATTAAACATGCTTCACTGATTCGAGTATTTGGCGAGCGCCCGTTTTGTCGTACTAATTTTGGCGGTCCTTGAACTCACCGTAGTTTGTTTACGTGTTTAACTTTCTCCGACTTTCTAAGACGTGTTTCATGCCACTTCTTTTTCTGTCTCATTTTGTCCACCAAACTTTTAACCTTGTGCATGAATGCACAAAGGTGAGTTTTGTTGATGTTATTGACCTGTGTGGAGTAATAATCAGACATATTTGGTCACTTGCTAATCGATGCTAACATGCTATTTAGGCTAGCTGTATGTACATATTGCATCATTATGCCTCATTTGTAGCTATATTTGAGCTCATTTGGTTTCCTTTAAGTCGTCTTAATTCAATTTTATCTCATGACACACTATCTGTATGTAATATGGCTTTTATTTTTTTGCGGCTCCAGACATATTTGTTTTTGTATTTTTGGTCCAATGTGGCTCTTTCAACATTTTAGGTTGCCGACCACTGTGCTAGTGGGTCCATGACGATGAATTCTGTCTTGTTTGATCAGCCATTTTGAACAATTAAGATATGTATAAACATTTACCGAATATTTTTGTGTAAATAACTCATTTTGCAACGTATAAATCTGTGGTTTATAGTCCGGTAGGGCTAATACCGTATTTCCTTGAATTGCCGCCGGGTATATAGTATGCGCCTGCCTAGAATTAAAAATCGTTTCGCAAAATAATTAACGCATGCTTAGCATTACCCCCGGCTCAGGATTAACGCCGGGTCAAACTCGTTTACCAAATTGTATTTTTATTAGCACATGTCTAGAATTTCCGCCGGATCAAACTCGTTTGGCCAAATAATTAGCATATGCCTAGAATTTCCACCAGGTCAAACTCGTCACGTCACGAGTGACACTTCACCTGTCATCATTTTCAAAATGGAGGAGGCTGATTTCAATCATTTTAAATCGCATAAAGGGAAGAAGATTAAGAGCTATTCAGTAGGAATTAAGGTCCAAGCTATTGAATATGCTAAAAAGAACAGTAAGCAGCGATGTTTTATCAATATACCGTAGCTGCGTGTGTCAAATATGAGTCATTAAATGATTCCAGCCTCCTGGTGGTAGAGGGCGCTAGTGATCCTTCTTGCGACTACTCGGCTGCAGAAGAAGTGACAACAAGCAGCGATCGTTTATTTTTTCTTCTCGCTTGCACTTTTAACATGGAGGATTACATATCTACAATAAAACAGTTTTCTAAACTGGACTTTCAATCGAAGCAGGAGGTAATAAAGGAAGATCTCCATCGAGACGGAGAGACTTTTAAAACTGAAGAAAGATAAGGAAGACTTCTATAAACAAGTTATCGATGCTTTTGATCACAAGGAGCTGCGCATGGACTTCATTTATAAGTACTAGTATGACCATAATAACATTTGTTTTATTAAATGTGCTTTTCATGATGGTATCCTTACATCACACTAAAATTTATAAACGCAGGCCTAAATTTACCGTATGCCTTTGGTAAGCGCCGGAGTGAGAAGAGGTTTTAAAATAATTAGCGCCCCGGCGGCAATTCAAGGAAATACGGTATATGTAAAAAATATTTTTTGTCCCCGAACATTTAGTGGGTGGGGCTTACAAACCGGTGCACTCTATAGTACAGAAAATATGGTACATTGAAAAATGTAGAGTTAATATTGGTACCAGCTGATCTGAGTCATAGATGATCGGAATTGGCAGCATGAAACCCTGATGGGAACATTCCTGATAAAACTGCCTCCAAATACGATGTAAGACTGTAAATAATCCCCAAAGTTACAGAAATTGCAGTAGAATAGCAGAATAAAAGCGATGGGACAAGCAAATGTGATATAAGCACAGGTCAGTGGTGGCCAGAAGATATTTGGAATACCACCAATGAGTACATCCTAATACAGGGGTCGGGAACCTTTTTGGCTGAGAGAGCCATGAAGGCCAAATATTTTAAAATGTATTTCCATGAGAGCCATATTATATTTTGGTAATACTTTGATATGGGGAAAATATTCACCATTAATTAGTTGCTTATTAACATGCAAATTCGGCTCTTAATTAGTAATTTTTAAGTACTTATTAATGCCTTTTTCTGCATGGCCTTATTTTACAAGCAGTAAGCCATTAATTAAGAGTCTTCCCTTATAACCTCAGAACTATTGCTTATTAGTACCCCTAACCCTTACATGGTCCCCTAGTGTCCAAATAACTCTTAATTAAGTCTTTGTTACTTAGAATATGTTCCCCATACTAAAGTGTTACCAATATTTTTTAACACTGAATACAACTAAATGTGCGCATTTTTAAGTTAGGCTAACATTTTTATAGTATAATAAGTCTCTTATTCTTTTTAATAACATTGTTATTCTGAAGCTAACAAATAATAAATGAAATACTTCTTACCATTAATGCGACTTCTTGGATTGATGGAATAAAATGCATGAGAATGTTTTTAATTTTGAAGGTTATTTTTAACCCTGTGATTACCAGCGGAATCATTTATTACTTATCGTGTTAAGCAATGTCAGCTCAGATTTATCTGAGAGCCAGATGCAGTCATCAAAAGAGCCACATCTGGCTCTAGAGCCGCAGGTTCCCTACCCCTGTCCTAATATGACAGAGGAATTCTTTCTTACCCATGTCCGACTCTGCTTTGTCCGCCTCTCTCTCGCCTTCAGCTTCTCGTCCTCGCTCCTCTTCTTTCTTGCCATTCTCTGCCACCTTCTCTTCGTCCTCAGTTGCTCCATCTTTGCTGTCCTTTGAGGTCGTGAGAGCAGAGTGAATACAATGATAACAGTAATACTTCGTCACCAACGTTCCCTCTAAGGTGCGCGCCTGCGCAATTGCGCACTGCTCACAGCAAATTAATGCCGCGCAGAAAAGCAAAAATCTGAATCTGAAATTTAAACAAAATGAACACATTCAAGGGCATAGAATTGGGTAGGGACGCTAGGGACACGTCCCTACCAATATCCAGCCGCTACTGTGTAGTGCAGGGGCGCTCACACTTTTTCTGCAGGTGAGCTACTTTTCAATTGACCAAGTCGAGGAGATCTACCTCATTCCTATTTATAATTTATATGTATTTATTTATGAAAGATACATTTTTGTTAACAAGTTAATGGTGTTTAATGATAATACAGCATGTTTAACACACATAGATTCCTTTCTTTCATGAAGACAAGAATATAAGTTGGTGTATTACCTGATTCTGATGACTTGCATTGATTGGAATCAGACAGTAATGATGATAACGCCCACATTTTCAAATGGAGGAGAAAAAAAGTTGTCCTTTCTGTACAATACCACATGAAAGTGGTTGGTTTTTAGCATCTAATTCATCCAGCTTCCATACACTTTACAAGAAAAACATTGGCGGCAAATTCCGTAGCTTGCTTGATTGACATTCACAGGGATCGCTTGTGCACGCCAGTTTTCCGAGACTCTGTATTTAGTTAGCGCAGGCAGCATGAAGCAGGGCTTTTATTGTGAACATAGGAAATGTGCAGTCGGCCTTTAGAGTTTTGACGGAACCTGAGCAGTAATCAAAACTTTGTTGGACAGTTTTAATCAAAAGGGTTCAATCTCTCTCCTGTGCGAGTTTGAAGCCGAAACGTCAAACCCACTCGGAGGAGATTACGTTTGAAAAAGGTGACGGGTTTTTACAAAACTTTTATTTTGAAAGGGTAATTTTTAACTTTCTGTTAATTTTTGCCGAAGGATGTCAATTATCTAAATGTAGTGAGTAAAAAAACGTTTATCTATAAAAACTGGTCATTTTCTGCCATACAAACCAGGCTTAAACCAACTTTGTCATCCATCGTTTCAACAGAAGCCGCCCGCTCTCTTACCTGCACCAACACAAGCACGCATGGCACTCAGCCGGTGTTGCGTTTATGGCCACACAAAAAGTCGGACATCCCCAACACCACACAAGGTGTAAATGCCAGGTTGTAACACTCTGACTGCTCAATCGGATGTGTGCATATTATTTTACTGCCATTTATTTAGAATGTTAATCTAAGGATATTATTCATGAAATATTGGCACTAGATTTCATAAATGCTAATAAAAAGATGTATTTTACAGACAGAAAGTTACAGGAACTAAATGTAATCTCTGAAAGGGTTAACATTTCTTTTAAAGGCAGGACCCGCAGCCTATTGAAACTGGTGCGTTTTATTATTATTCCGCACCTATGCGCTGTAATTTGACCCCCTTAAAATGCTTCAAAGTGCAAGTTAAAGCTCTACTATGCAAAGCGAAAGGCATTTATCAACAACATCCAGAAACGCTGATCTGTAATTTGACCCCCTTAACATGCTTCAAAACTCACCAAATTTGACACACACATCGGTCTGGCATGCCTTCCCAACTTATTAGGCAGCCAAACCAGAAAAATCAAAATTGCGCGCTAGCGCCCCCTAGGAAGGAAAGAAAGAAAAACAGACTGCTTGTAACTTCCGTTAGGAATGTCGTACAGACATGAAACAAAAACTGTCACGTAGGTCTAACCTAGACCTAGATTTCATAATTTTACCTTCTAGGGCAAAAATCAACAAAAATGTTGAAAAAAAACCCTTCAAAGCTAAATTTTCGCAAAAAATGCTATTTTTGCCTCTTTGAGCTGTAATTTGACCCCCTTAAAATGCTTCAAAACTCACCAAACTTGGCACACACATCAGGACTGGCAAAAATTGCGATCTAATGAAAAAACCAAATCCCAGTACAGACATAAAACAAAAACTGTCACGTAGATCTAACCTAGACCTAGATTTCATAATTTTACCTTCTAGGGCAAAAATCAACAAAAATTTTGAAAAAAAACCCTTCAAAGCTAAATTTTCGCAAAAAATGCTATTTTTGCCTCTTTGAGCTGAAATTTGACCCCCTTAAAATGCTTCAAAACTCACCAAACTTGGCACACACATCAGGACTGGAAAAAATTGCGATCTAATGAAAAAAACAAATCCCAATACTCAAAATTTCGCTCTAGCGCAATTTTTGAATAAAACTGCTCCTAGGAAGAAAACACAAACAAAATTGCTTGTAACTTCCAGTAGGAATGCCGGAAAGACATGAAACGAAAACTTCTATGTAGGACTCACTTAGACCTACATTTAGATGATTGACATCCTTCGGCAAAAATCAACAGGAAGTTAAAAATTACCCCTTCAAAATAAAAGTTTTGTAAAAACCCGTCACCTTTTTCAAACGTAAACTCCTCCGGGTGCTTTTGTCGTTTCGGCTTCAAACTCGCACAGGAGAGAGATTGAACCCTTTTGATTAAAACTGTCCAACAAAGTTTTGATTACTGCTCAGGTTTGGATTTTACGCGCCTTCAAAGAACCCCTGCGCAAAGTTTCCTAAAAAATGTCATTTTTGCCTCTTTAAACTGTAATTTGACCCCCTTAAAATGCTTCAAAGTGCAAGTTAAAGCTCTACTATTCAAAGCAAAAGCCATTTATCAACAACATCCAGAAACACTGATCTGTAATTTGACCCCCTTAACATGCTTCAAAACTCACCAAATTTGACACACACATCGGTCTGGCATGCCTTCCCAACTTATTAGGCAGCCAAACCAGAAAAATCTAAATTGCGCGCTAGCGCCCCCTAGGAAGGAAAGAAAGAAAAACAGACTGCTTGTAACTTCCGTTAGGAATGTTGTACAGACATGAAACAAAAACTGTCACGTAAGTCTAACCTAGACCTAGATTTCATAATTTTACCTTCTAGGGCAAAAATCAACAAAAATTTTGAAAAAACACCTTCAAAGCTAAATTTTCGCAAAAAAATGCTATTTTTGCCTCTTTGAGCTGAAATTTGACCCCCTTAAAATGCTTCAAAACTCACCAAACTTGGCACACACATCAGGACTGGCAAAAATTGCGATCTAATGAAAAAAACAAATCCCAATACTCAAAATTTCACTCTAGCGCAATTTTTGAATAAAACACAGCAAAAACTGCTCCTAGGAAGAAAACACAAACAAAATTGCTTGTAACTTCCAGTAGGAATGCCGGAAAGACATGAAACAAAATCTTCTATGTAGGACTCACTTAGACCTACATTTAGATGATTGACATCATTCGGCAAAAATCAACAGGAAGTTAAAAATTACCCCTTCAAAATAAAAGTTTTGTAAAAACCCGTCACCTTTTTCAAACGTAAACTCCTTCGGGTGCGTTTGTCGTTTCGGCTTCAAACTCGCACAGGAGAGAGATTGAACCCTTTTGATTAAAACTGTCCAACAAAGTTTTGATTACTTTATTTTGGATTTTACGCGCCTTCAAAGAACCCCTGCGCAAAGTTTCCTAAAAAAATGTCATTTTTGCCTATTTGAGCTGTAATTTGACCCCCTTAAAATGCTTCAAAGTGCAAGTTAAAGCTCTACTATGCAAAGCGAAAGCCATTTATCAACAACATCCAGAAACGCTGATCTGTAATTTGACCCCCTTAACATGCTTCAAAACTCACCAAATTTTACACACACATCAGGACTGGCGAAAATTGCCATCTAATAAAAAACCAAACCCCAAAAGTCAAAATTGCGCTCCAGCGCCCCCTAGGAAAAAACCCAGACAAAACTGCTTGTAACTTCTGTTAGGAATGTCGTAGAGACATGAAAGCAAGACCTCTATGTAGGTCTGACTTAGACCTGGGCTTGGCAGCGGCCAAAGGCGAACCCGACCAACGCTGCTTGCAGCTTTAATTTGTTATTGTCATTGTAAGAGGGCAAAATCACTTATATCATAAAATTATTTTGATAAAACATTTAAATTGTTATGATGTCAGGTGTGGGACAGGTGTGACGTTGGTGTGGCCACAGTGTGCACGTCTGATGTTGCTCACATGTGCTCCACTGAATGCTCAGGGAGTTTGTGCGTTTGCTCACACACATGACAAATTAGAGGGAACATTGGTCGTCACAAAGTAATGACAAGACATCCTACCTTGGCTTCCTTCTTCTCTTCATTGGACTGATTGTCACTCTTACTTTCCTCGCTGCTTTCGTCTGACGTTGGAAAAAAAAAGTGTTATTTCGAAATGCCTTGTCCAAGAATGAGTGATTTTTATAGGTAATTGTCAGCCCCTACCAGGCCTCTCGCCCTCCTCCAGGCCTGTGCCGGCGATGCCGCTACCCTCCAGTCCGTACAGAGGGTCCGGCCGGCCGCTGACCCTCGCCGCATCCTCCACCCGCCGCACATGAGCCTCCACGAGCGCCGCAGGGACCTCCTCTTTCATACGAGAGAACTCCTCTAACAAGGGGAGAGAAGGTTTTTTATTTTTTAATTGTATAAAATGTTTCTTAAAGGGGAACATTATCACCAGACCTATGTAAGCGTCAATATATACCTTGATGGTGCAGAAAAAAGACCATCTATTTTTTTAACCGATTTCCGAACTCTAAATGGGTGAATTTTGGCGAATTAAACGCCTTTCTGTTCATCGCGCTGGAGGCGATGACGTCAGAATGTGACGTCGCCGAGGTAACACACCCACCATTTTCATTTTCAACACATTACAAACACCGGGTCTCAGCTCTGTTATTTTCCGTTTTTTGGACTATTTTTTGGAACCTTGCCTCGATGGTGTGTTGTCGGAGGGTGTAACAACACTAACAGGGAGGGATTCAAGTTGCACCACTGGCCCGAAGATGCCAAAGTGTCTGCCGCCAGACCCCCATTGAATGTGCCAGAGTGTCTCCACATTTGACCGGCGATGCTAAGACAGACATGGCACAGAGATGTATGGATAACCTGCAGATGCATTTGCAACGATAGTCAACGGAATCACAAAGGTGAGTTTTGTTGATGTTGACTGCCAGCTAATCAATGCTAACATGCTACGCTAATCGATGCTAACATGCTATTTACCGGCGGTGCTAAAGCAGACATGGCACAGAGATGTATGGATAACCTGCAGATGCATTTGCAACGATAGTCAACGGAATCACAAAGGTGAGTTTTGTTGATTTTGACTGCCAGCTAATCGATGCTAACATGCTACGCTAATCGATGCTAACATGCTATTTACCGGCGGTGCTAAAGCAGACATGGCACAGAGATGTATGGATAACCTGCAGATGCATTTGCAACGATAGTCAACAGAATCACAAAGGTGAGTTTTGTTGATTTTGACTGCCAGCTAATCGATGCTAACATGCTACGCTAATCGATGCTAACATGCTCTTTACCGGCGGTGCTAAAGCAGACATGGCACAGAGATGTATGGATAACCTGCAAATGCATTTGCAAAGATAGTCAACGGAATCACAAAGGTGAGTTTTGTTGATTTTGACTGCCAGCTAATCGATGCTAACATGCTACGCTAATCGATGCTAACATGCTATTTACCGGCAGTGCTAAAGCAGACATGGCACAGAGATGTATGGATAACCTGAAAATGCATTTGCAAAGATAGTCAACGGAATCACGAAGGTGAGTTTTGTTGATATTGACTGCCAGCTAATCGATGCCAACATGCTACGCTAATCGATGCTAACATGCTATTTACCGGCGGTGCTAAAGCAGACATGGCACAGAGATGTATGGATAACCTGCAGATGCATTTGCAACTATATTACGTTTCCTTCCACCCACATTTAATGCGAAAAAAACACCAATCGACGGATTTAAGTTGCTCCAGTGTCAAAAGATGCGAAAGTCCTGATCGTTTGGTTCGGACATTCTACCGGCGATGCTAACGCAGCTATTCGGCCATGCTATGGCTATGAATAGCGTCAATAGCTATTCGCTCAATAGCTTCAGTTTCTTCTTCAATACTTTCATACTCCAACCATCTGTTTCAATACATGCGTAATCTGTTGAATCGCTTAAGTCGCTGAAATCCGAGTTTGAATCCGAGCTAATGTCACTATATCTTGCTGTGGTATTCCCATTGTTTGTTTACATTGGCAGCTGTCAAAAAGGCAGCTGTGATCTTGGCTCCTCCATTGGGTTCTCTCAGAGACACTGGCGGTCACCGCAGTCCTCCGACTTTCAGGTATGACTTTATAATCTCACTAAAACACTATTTACACAATAAGCAGATAAGAGATTTTCCAGAATTATCCTAGTAAATGTGTCTAATAACATCTGAATCACTCCCACTTCCGTCGCCTGGAGCCGTCGCCGTTTTTTTTTTTTTTTAGTGCTTCACTCTAACTTTCCTCATCCACAAATCTTTCATCCTCGCTCAAATTAATGGGGAAATCGTCACTTTTTCGGTCCGAATAGCTCTTGCTGCCGGTGGCCATGATTGTAAACAATGTTCAGATGTGAGGAGCTCCACAACCCGTGACGTCACGCGCACATCGTCTGCTACTTCCGGTAAAGGCGAGGCTTTTTTATTAGCGACCAAAAGTTGCGAACTTTATCGTCGATGTTCTCTACTAAATCCTTTCAGCAAAAATATGGCAATATCGCGAAATGATCAAGTATGACACATAGAATGGACCTGCTATCCCCGTTTAAATAAGAAAATTTAATTTCGGTAGGCCTTTAAATAAAAAGCATAAACCATGTTAAGATCGCATACTTCTAGTAGACATTTTCTTTTTTCACTCATAAGTGCACTCATCTTTTTCACAGTTTAAAACAGGGGTCGGGAACCTTTTTGGCTGAGAGAGCCAAAAAGCCAAACATTTTAAAATGTATTTCCGTAAGAGCCATATAATATTTTTTTAACACTGAACACAACTAAAACGTGCATTTTTAAGTAAGACCAACATTTATAGAGTATAATAGGTCTCTTATTCTTTGTAATAACGTTGTTATTCTGAAGCTAACTGTGGAGGGGGCGTGGCCTGCGGGCCTGCAGCGAAGCGGGGTGTGGCAGGACCGGCCTCGAAATCAGCGACAGGTGCGTAGATGGCCCACCTGCGCCTTGTTACGTAATCACCTGTCGCTCCGTTATAAGCAGCAGCCAGGAGGAGAGACGGGGTTGGAGCTGGAGCCAGAGCGCGAGCGAGAACGAAAGAGAAAAAGAAAATTGCTGGAAAGCAACTGAGAGACTTATTGAAAAATACAAAATATTGTAACCCTGAAACAGGCTCCCATGTCGGTGCTTGGTGGTCTGAAGAACCTCCAGGAGGGCAAGCGCCACACTAACCAATAATAAATAAATACCTTCTTACCATTAACGCAACTTCTTGAACATAAAAAAGCATGAGAACGTTTTATGTTTTGAACGTTATTTTTAACACTGTGATTACAAAGGGAATTATTCATTACTTATCGTGTTAAGCAATGTCAGCTCAGATTTATCCGAGAGCCAGATGCAGTCATCAAAAGAGCCACATCTGGCTCTAGAGCCATAGGTTCCCTACCCCTGGTTTAAAAGCTCTGGAATTTGCATTTTACGTTGCACGGCCCATTAATGTTTTTTTCCCATTATTATATTTTCATAATCATGAGATATCATAGTCGAAATCAAACTCAAAATTTGATTAATTGTTCAGCCCTGCAAGGATGTACCATGCCTTCTGCCGGGGGTGCAGCTGGGATAGGTTCCAGGCCTATGCGACTCCGATAGGGACAAGCAGTAAAAAATGGATGGATGAATTCTTTCTAATTAGCAGCATCTCACCCAGAGCGGATTTGGCTGCAGCCGAGGCCACGCGAGGGTCCACGACGGAGGCGAGGAACGCCACTGTGCTCATGACAGGATTTCCCGCTTGGCTGAAAGGCACCGGCTGGTAGGCCAGCGGTCCCAGGGCCGAGTAACTCTCCTCCAGGTACGGGTCTTCAATGGGCAAGCGGAGGAAGTGCAGGATACACTCATCCTGCGTACGGCTGCCCACGTGCTCCGATACCTTGTTCCAGTCGTCCTTGTACATCTCCAGTCCCTGTGGGTCACAGTTATTATTCATAGCTTGTGTTAATAGTCTGATCACAGACAGAAAAGTCATGTGGACCTACCTCAAGCAGTAATAGTGTTTCCTGTTCTGTCCACTCCCTCATCGAGCTCGCCGCACTCTTGCTCTGTGCACAGAAACAATTAGAGCAGGGGTCACCAACCTTTTTGAAACCAAGAGCTACTTCTTGGGTACTGATTAATGCGAAGGGCTACCAGTTTGATACACACTTAAAAAATTGCCAGAAATAGCCAATTTGCTCAGTTTACCTTTAATAAATAAATCTATATACAGTGGGGCAAAAAAGTATTTAGTCAGCCACCGATTGTGCAAATTCTCCCACTTAAAATGATGACAGAGGTTTGTCATTTTCATCATAGGTACACTTCAACTGTGAGAGACAGAATGTGGAAAAAAAATCCAGGAATTCACATTGTAGGAATTTTGAAGAATTTATTTGTAAATTATGGTGGAAAATAAGTATTAGGTCAACCATTCAAAGCTCTCACTGAAGGAGGTTTTGGCTCAAAATCTCACGATACATGGCCCCATTCATTCTTTCCTTAACAGGGATCAATCGTCCTGTCCCCTTAGCAGAAAAACAGCCCCAAAGCATGATGTTTCCACCCACATGCTTCACAGTAGTTATGGTGTTCTTGGGATGCAACTCAGTATTCTTCTTCCTCCAAACACGACAAGTTGAGTTTATACCAAAATGGATACATGGATGATACAGCAGAGGATTGGGAGAATGTCATGTGGTCAGATGAAACCAAAATAGAACTTTTTGGTATAAACTCAACTGGTCGTGTTTGTAGGAAGAAGAATACTGAGTTGAATCCCAAGAACACCATACCTACTGTGAAGCATGGGGGTGGAAACATCATGCTTTGGGGCTGTTTTTCTGCTAAGGGGACAGGACGATTGATCCGTGTTAAGGAAAGAATGAATGGGGCCATGTATCGTGAGATTTTCAGCCAAAACCTCCTTCCATCAGTGAGAGCTTTGAATGGTTGACCAAATACTTATTTTCCACCATAATTTACAAATAAATTCTTTAAAATTCCTACAATGTGAATTCCTGGATTTTTTTTCACATACTGTCTCTCACAGTTGAAGTGTACCTATGATGGAAATTACAGACCTCTGTCATCATTTTAAGTGGGAGAACTTGCACGATTGCTGGCTGACTAAATACTTTTTTGCCCCACTGTATATATATATGTATATATGTATATATATTAAAAAAATGGGTATTTATGTCTGCCATTCCGTCGTACATTTTTTTTCCTTTTACGAAAGTTTTTTGTAGAGAATAAATTATGAAAAAAACACTTATTTGAACGGTTTAAAAGCGAAGAAAACAGGAAAAAAAAATGACAATAAAATTTTGAAACATAGTGTATCTTCAATTTTGACTCTTTAAAATTCAAAATTCAACCGAAAAAAAGAAGAGAAAAACTAGCTGATTTGAATCTTTTTGAAAAAATGTAAAAAAGAATTTATGGAGCATCATTAGTAATTTTTTCTGATTAAGATTAATTTTAGAATTTTGATGACATGTTTTAAATAGGTTAAAATCCAATCTGCACTTTGTTAGAATATATAACAAATTGGACCAAGCTATAATTCTAACAAAGACAAATCATTATTTCTTCTAGATTTTCCAGAACAAAAATTTTAAAAGGAATTCCAGACTTTGAAATAAGATTTAAATTTGATTCTAAAGATTTTCTAGATTTGCCAGAATATTTTTTTTGAATTTTAATCATAATAAGTTTGAAGAAATATTTCACAAATATTCGACGAAAAAACAGAAGCTAAAATGAAGAATTAAATTTAAAAGTATTTATTATTCTTTACAATAAATAAATAAATGTACTTGAACATTGATTTAAATTCTCAGGAAAGAAGAGGAAGGAATTTAAAAGGTAAAAAGGTATATGTGTTTAAAAATCCTATAATCATTTTTATGGTTGTATTTTTTCTCTAAAATTGTCTTTCTGAAAGTTATAAGAAGCAAAGTAAAAAAATAAATTAATTTATTTAAACAAGTGAAGACCAAGTCTTTAAAATATTTTTGGGGATTTTCAAATTCTATTTGAGTTTTGTCTCTCTTAGAATTAAAAATGTCGAGCAAAGCGAGACCAGCTTGCTAGTAAATAAATAAAATTCAAAAAATAGAAGCAGCTCACTGGTAAGTGCTGCTATTTGAGCTATTTTTAGAACAGGCCAGTGGGCGATTTATCTGGTCCTTACGGGCGACCTGGTGCCCATTGGCACCGCGTTGGTGACCCCTGAATTAGACTATAGACCTGGTAGCTCACGGTGTCTTTTTTGCATATGTGTACCTTAGAGGAGATGATTTTCTTGCTGTACATGTCAGTTCGCAGTCCAAAGTTCTGCAGGTCTGCTGGTTTATCCTTCACCTTATCTGGGAAGGATATCATCTGCTGGGGGGCAGGCGTCTACACAGGAACACACGCCATGTCAAAGCGTGCAAATGCGTACGCGTGTGTCTTCTCTCAAGTCTGTGCACACACCTGGGATGTCTTTGGCTGCAGGGGCACCAGACTGGATGGAGTGTCTGCAAGGACATGGAAGTGGGAGGTGGGCGGGGGGCCCATGGGCGTGGGCCGGCTCTCTGAGTCCACCTGGTAGTTGATCAGTCCCCACTGCTCCAGGAAGGCGTGGACTCTGCCAGGCAAAGAAGATACGGAAGCCACTGAGCTAACTTGACAAGAGAAAGCACTAATAATGCAGTGATTAACACCTCTATTCAAACTGCACAGTCTCCCACTGCCGCCAAGTGTGTGCTCTACAAAAATAAATAACCGCAAGTCACGACTTACGGGTGGGTCAAAAACATTGGCGGCAACGTCATGATGTAGTCTTTAAGACTTTTAGATATTTAAGTTTACACTCAGAAAAAACGTGCATCTAGGGCTAGGCGATATGGCCTTTTTTTTAATATCTCAATATTTTTAGGCCATATCGCGATACATGATATATATCTCAATATTTTGCCTTGGCCTTGAATTAAAACTTGATACATATACCGTATTTTTCGGAGTATAAGTCGCTCCGAAGTATGAAGTTGCACATTTCAAATGCAATATTAAAGGCACTACCTAATCCACTTTTTATGTTTGCTATGACGAAAACTGTTCTTATTGTTTCATTTTTGATACCAAGAATATGTTCTTATTTCAACTTTCTCAAGGAATATTAAGTTTGAACTAATTTGATGTATTTGTGTTTTCATCTCAATGAACAATGATTACTATTTGGGGCGGTATAGCTCGGTTGGTAGAGTGGCTGTGCCAGCAACTTGAGGGTTGCAGGTTCGATTCCCGCGTCCGCCATCCTAGTCACTGCCGTTGTGTCCTTGGGCAAGACACTTTACCCACGTTGCTCCCAGTGCCACCCACACTGGTTTAAATGTAACTTAGATATTGGGTTTCACTATGTAAAGCGCTTTGAGTCACTAGAGAAAAGCGCTATATAAATATAATTCACTAATTCCCTTTAAAAATTCACACACTAATTTTGCATGCAAAGAATGTATTGCATTTTTAAAATGTAAAAAACTGTTGTTTTTGTTGTTGGGGACGGCGTGGCGCAGTGGGGAGGGTGGCCGTGCGCAACACGAGCGTCCCTGGTTCAATTCCCACCTAGTACCAACCTCGTCACGTCCGTTGTGTCCTGAGCAAGACACTTCACCCTTGCTCCTGATGGGTGCTGGTTGGCGCCTTGCATGGCAGCTCCCTCCATCAGTGTGTGAATGTGTGTGTGAATGGGTAAATGTGGAAGTAGTGTCAAAGCGCTTTGAGTACCTTGAAGGTAGAAAAGCGCTATACAAGTACAACCCATTTATCATTTATTTATTTATTTGTTTTCATGATTAAGTGGTTTGTCTTTTTATATTGTTTATGTATTGTTGGCCAGTTAAAAACAGCTCAGCGGATTTGCGTGGAGAAACCAACATTTAAACGGCATCGTTTATTACTCATCAAAAACGCACAAAATACAAGAACTTTGTTCTTGTTTGGGGCTGTGAGTGTACCTGTTTTTATCAGCACAAAAAAATTGGCACAATCAACCACGGACGCATTTCAGCTGTGCGTGTCAGCCTTCAAAAATGAGAATAGGAATCTTAACATGTATAATTAAACCTTGATTAAGCAAAAATATGATTTATTCGATTACTCGGTTAATATATCAGGATATTCGATAGAATACTCGATTACTAAAATATACGATAGCTGCAGCTCTAGTCACGATAACCCTTACGTACTTCACAATAACCCTCATGTACTTCACGATAACCCCAACATACCTCATGATAGCGCAGACATCTCCAGCCAGGTTCCTGCGGCAGGCGGTGGAGGTCAAATACTCCTGAGGGTTTAGTCGGTAAGTGTCAATCATGAAGTTCCTGTAGGCTAGGTATCTGTTAAAAGGGGGGAACAAAGACAATAACATCTATAAAAAATGTAAGATGACCAAAGCCGGTACCAAAAAAACAAATACTTTAAAGAATATAACGATACGTGACAGTACATGTACTTACATCTCTGGAGTTTTGGATTTATTCTTCCCATTGAAGAACTCTGGAAGGGCTCTGCGCTCAATAGCATGAACACTAGTTGGACAAAAGACGACAATAGCATGAACAATAAGTGGACAAAAGGCAACAATAGCATGAACAATAAGTGGACAAAAGGCAACAATAGCATGAACACTAAGTAGACAAAATGCACCAACAGCATGAACCCTATGTGGACAAATACGACAATAGTATGAACAGCAAGTGGACAAAATGCAACAATAGCATGAACACTATGTGGACAAAATACGACAATAGCATGAACAATAAGTGGACAAAAGACGACAATAGCATGAAAACTATGTGGACAAATACGACAATAGCATGAACAATAAGTGGACAAAAGACGACAATAGCATGAACACTAATTGGACAAAAGACGACAATAGCATGAACACTAAGTTGACAAAAGGCAAAAATAGCATGAATACTAAGTAGACAAAATGCAACAACAGCATGAACACTATGTGGACAAATACGACAATAGTATGAACAACAAGTGGACAAAAAGAAACAATAGCATGAACACTTAAGTAGACCAAATACGACAATAGCATGAACAATAAGTGGACAAACAACGACAATAGCATGAAAACTATGTGGACAAATACGACAATAGCATGAACAATAAGTGGACAAAAGACGACAATAGCATGAAAACTATGTGGACAAATACGACAATAGCATGAACAATAAGTGGACAAAAGACGACAATAGCATGAACACTAAGTGGACAAAATACGACAATAGCAGGAACAATAAGTGGACAAAAGACGACAATAGCATGAAAACTATGTGGACAAATACGACAATAGTATGAACAACAAGTGGACAAAAAGCAACAATAGCATGAACAATAAGTGGACAAAAGACGACAATAGCATGAACACTAAGTGGACAAAATACGACAATAGCATGAACAATAAGTGGACAAAAGACGACAATAGCATGAAAACTATGTGGAAAAATATGACAATAGCATGAACAATAAGTGGACAAAAGACGACAATAGCATGAAAACTATGTGGACAAATACGACAATAGCATGAACAATAAGTGGACAAAAGACGACAATAGCATGAACACTAAGTGGACAAAATACGACAATAGCATGAACAATAAGTGGACAAAAGACGACAATAGCATGAAAACTATGTGGACAAATACGACAATAGTATGAACAACAAGTGGACAAAAAGCAACAATAGCATGAACAATAAGTGGACAAAAGACGACAATAGCATGAACTCTAAGTGGACAAAATACGACAATAGCATGAAAACTATGTGGAAAAATATGACAATAGCATGAACAATAAGTGGACAAAAGACGACAATAGCATGAAAACTATGTGGACAAATATGACAATAGTATGAACAATAAGTGAACAAGAGGCAACAATAGTATGAACAAGTGGACAAAAGGCAACAATAGCATGAACAATAATTGGACAAATTACCACATTAGCATGAACACTAAGTGGACAAAAAGCGACAATAGCATGAACACTAAGGGGACAAATATGACAATAGCATGAACACTAAGGGGACAAAAGACGACTATAGCATGAAAACTATATGGAAAAATATGACAATAGTATGAACAATAAGGGAACAAAAGGCAACAATAGTATGAACAAGTGGACAAAAGGCAACAACAGCATGAACAATAATTGGACAAATGACGACAATAGCATGAACACGAAGGGGAAAAAAGGCGGCAATAGCATGAACAGTAAATGGACAAAAGACGTCAATAGCATGAACAGTAAGGGGACAAAAGACGACAATAGCATGAACACTAAGGGGACAAAAGACGACTATAGCATGAAAACTATATGGAAAAATATGACAATAGTATGAACAATAAGGGAACAAAAGGCAACAATACTATGAACAAGTGGACAAAAGGCAACAACAGCATGAACAATAATTGGACAAATGACGACAATAGCATGAACACTAAGGGGACAAAAGGCGACAATAGCATGAACACTAAGGGGACAAAGAAGACAATAGCATGAACACTAAGGGGACAAAAGGCGACGATAGCATGAACAATAATGGGACAAAAGACAAACAATAGCATGAACACTAAGGGGACACAATACGACAATAGCATGAACACTAAGTGGACAAAGACAACAATAGCATGAACAATTAGTGGACAAATAAGACAATAGCATGAACACGAAGGGGATAAATGACAACAATAGCGTGAACACTAAATGGACAAAAGATGACAATAGCATGAACACTAAGTGGACAAAGACAACAATAGCATGAACAAATAGTGGACAAATACAACAATAGCATGAACACGAAGGGGACAAAAGACGACGATAGCATGAACAATAAGGGGACAAAAGACAAATAATAGCATGAACACTAAGGGGACAAAATATGAAAATAGTATGAACAATAAGTGGACAAAGACAACAGTAGCATGAACAATTAGTGGACAAATAAGACAATAGCATGAACACGAAGGGGATAAATGACAACAATAGCATGAACAATAAATGGACAAAAGACGACAATAGCATGAACACTAAATGGACATAAGACGACAATAGCATGAACACCAAGTGGACAAAAGGCAACAATAGCATGAACAATAAGTTGACAAAAGACAACAATAGCATGAACCCTAAATGGACAACAGACAACAATAGCATGAACACCAAGTGGACAAAAGGCAACAATAGCACGAACATTAAATGGACAAAAGACTACAATAGCATGATCACCAAGTGGACAAAGACAACAATAGCATGAACAATTAGTGGACAAATACGACAATAGCATGAACACTAAGTGGACAACAGACAACAATAGCATGAACACCAAGTGGACAAAAGGCAACAATAGCACGAACATTAAATGGACAAAAGACGACAATAGCATGATCACCAAGTGGACAAAGACAACAATAGCATGAACAATTAGTGGACAAATACGACAATAGCATGAACACTAAGTGGACAAAAGACGATAACAGCATGATCACCAAGTGGACAAAGATGACAACAACATGAACACTAAGGGGACAAAGATGACAACAAGAACACTAAGGGGACAAAGATGACAACAACATGAACACTAAGGGGACAAAGACGACAATAGCTTGAACACTAAGGGGACAAAAGACGACATGTGATGTGTAAGCTTACACAAAGACTACCAAGGTTTGTTATTTGTTATGGTAGCAGACCATTGGACACTTTTAGTAGCGCTTCTTACCTGTTGTAATCAAACCAGGCAGCATAGCTTGGTATAATAATGTGATGTGTCTGTTCAGTCACGTTGTCCTCGTGAAGGTCCGAGCTTTTGACCGGTTCTCCCTTCACACTCGGGGAGCCTTCTTCTTCCTCCTGTCGGACACATCATTAAGTACACCAGGCCACGCCACCAAGTTGAATTTGATTGATAAAAACATTTGATAAAAGGGAGGTATATTAACTAAAACAACACAAGTTGTGTTTGCCGCAGTGTGGAGATGCACTGCATCGTAACTAAGAAGTGTGTCTAATATTTCGCTGACCTAGCAAAACATTACGGCTGTCACCACACGATTTTTGGGGGGGTAACGATTCGATTTTCGATTCAAAATCAATCCTTTTTTTTAATAACATTGGGTACCAATTCTATGATTAACTACATTTCTCCATATAATGAACAAACATGCCCTAGTGTGTGAATGTGAGTGTGAATGTTGTCAGTCTATAAGTGTTGGCCCTGCGATGAGGTGGCGACTTGTCCAGGGTGTACGCCGCCTTCCGCCCGATTGTAGCCGACATTGATATTCTATTTACATTTTGTGACGTTATTATTAACCAATTATTAGCGATATTGGTACTATACGCGCTAACGCCAAGCAACTACTTTTAGCAGCGCTGTGATCACAGAGCTGCTATTGAGCTGCTGCATCACCTCTGAGTGGGTAAAAGTTATTTCTAGATTAAAAATCCTGCCTCTCATCTGCACAGTAGAAAGTGGTGGTCATAAATCGAGAAGTCGTTTAACGCTGACATTGAACTTTGAGCCGGAAATGGCGAGAAAAACACAAAAAGACGCTTTCTTTCTTTCTTTTTAGCCTTTGTAAGGTTAATGACTAATTCTTCATCTAAACGAGGAGATACACACATCCTATCAGTCAGCATCCCATAGAGAGCAGATATCGGTTGGTTTGTTATGTTCATAGTTTGTTTATCTTTTTTAGCACTTAGCAATACTGCTACATGATGCTTAGTGTTTCACTAATACACCGCCGTATGTTTAAAACGGCTAAAATAGGTAAATATAACATTAATCATACAATTGGAATGTATTAAACAAATAAAAACATATGCGTTCTTGTCTTACATATGGATTGTGAATGATGAAATCCCCAAAAGTGCAGTTCCCCTTCAAGGGGAATGCACTATTTTACATTTCCTACATTTTTATTGTATTTATACAGTATGTTCCTAACATTTGGACATATTAAATACATATAATTACACAAAAAAGGTTTTACCTAATAATAACCCATTCCAAAATAAGATATTTATTAATTATATACAATTGAATAATAAAAAATACTCAAGCGGCAAATGACTACATATAATATATATACGTATAATAATAGTTTATATAATAATATCATATACTGTGAATATTTTATTTTATTTACGAGTTAAAATGGATTAAAAGAAATACATCCGTACCCAGCCTTCCGCCCGATTGTAGCTGAGATAGGCACCAGCGCCCACCGCGACCCCAAAAAGGAATAAGCGGTAAAAAATGGATGGATGGATGAACAAACAGCTATAATACATTTGATTCATTTTATATCTGTACAGCAGATGTGGGCGTCTACATCATGGGTGTCAAACTCTGGCCCGCGGGCCAAATTTGGCCCGCCGTGTAATTTAATTTGGCCCTTGAGGCAATATCAAATTAATATTAGAGCTGGCCCGCCGCTGTAACACCGCATTCACCGCTAATACTTTTACTTGCCAACCTTCCCGATTTTCCTGGAAGACTCCCAAAGTACAGTGCCCCTCCCAAATTTCACACCGGACAACAATATTGGAGGTGGGCCTTAAAGGCATTGCTTTTGCCATTCTCGCCACGTCCGCTTTTCCTCCATACAAACAGCGTGGCGGCGCAGGCACATAATATATGCGGCTTATACACACACACACAAGTGAATTCAATGCATACTTGGTAAACAGCCATACAGGTCACACTGAGGGTGGCCGTATGAACAACTTTAACACTGCTACAAATATGCGCCACACAGTGAACCCACACCAAACAAGAATGACATTTCGGGAGAACATCCGCACTGTAACACAACATAAACACAACAAAACAAATACCCTAACCCCTTGCAGCACTAACTCTTCCGGGACGCTACAATATACATCCCCCGCTATCACCACACCCACTCCATCTCAAACCCGCCGCCAAAAAGAGGCATTCCATTTTTATTTACATTTTATTTGATATGCCATTGATATTTTTTAATTATTATTATTATTTGAAACTCGATTTTGCATGTCACTATAAAGTTATATACTGTAAGCTTTGTTTGTTCAAGATTCAATGCAAAACTTGTTTGGGTCCCTATTAAAAGATTAATTTGTTCAACCTCGGACCCGCGGCTTTGTTCGGTTTTAAATTTTGGTCCACTCTGTATTTGAGTTTGACACCCCTGGTCTACATCAACAATAACGATAAAAAAGAAAACAAAACAATAATAATGTTTGTTTTCAGAGCTGTTGTCTATTTTACGGAGGGATATAGTTAATCGTAGGACTAACACCCAACGTTATTAAAAAAATATATATATATATGTGTATATATATATATTTTTTCTTATATATATATATATATATACACACACACACACACACCGTATTTTTCGGAGTATAAGCCGCACCTGCCAAAAATGCACAATAAAGAAGGAAAAAAAAACATATATAAGTCGCACTGGAGTATAAGTCGCATTTTTGGGGGGAAATTTATTTGATAAAACCCAACACCAAGAATAGACATTTGAAAGGCAATTTAAAATAAATAAAGAATAGTGAACAACAGGCTGAATAAGTGTACGTTATATGAGGCATAAATAACCAACTGAGAAGGTGCCTGCTATGTTAACCTAACATATTATGGTAAGAGTCATTCAAATAACTAGAACATATAGAACATGATATACTTTTACCAAACAATCTGTCACTCCTAATCAATAAATCCCATGAAATCTTATACGTCTAGTCTCTTATGTGAATGAGCTAAATAATATTAATTTATATTTTACGGTAATCTGTTAATAATTTCCCACATAAGTCGCTCCCGAGTATAAGTCGCTCCTGGCCAAACTATGAAAAAAACTGCGACTTATAGTCCGAAAAATACGGTGTGTGTGTGTATATATATATATATATTTATATATATATATATATATATATATATATATATATATATGTTTTTGTTTTTTTTAATAAATTAATAATCGTTACAAACAGGAATGACAATTCAAATCGAGAATACATTTTTTGACACCCCTATAGTACGGTATAGTATAGTACTACAAAATAACCATCTCATCATTGTTACCTTTTACAGCACTTCATCTTACCTTTCCTGTTACTTCCATTGACTCGTCTTCTTGCTCGTCTGTTCAAAGAAGAGAGGAATCAAAGTAGAGAGGAAAAAAAAGGAAATATTTGTTCAATACATAAATAAAAAAAATATATTTCCCGCTTTTTCTTCCTTACCCATATCTGTTCCTCCCTTGACTGGGGTTGAATCAGAGTCCTTCTTGGTGCTATCTAAAAAACAATAAAACGAATGGAGGATCAGTCGGTGGTGGAAAGAGCACAAGCGTATTTCCCAAATGTGGAACATATTTCACGCTGCGCACTCGTCTTGGCTGGGGTTCCATCTTCAGATGCTGGAACAGGCGAGGCTTCGTCCGTGTCCTTGTTGAGATCCTCTTGCTCCTCTTCCCTCTGGCCCCGTTTGGATTTAGTGTATGGCGTCGTCGGCCTGTCAATTCATACACAAATGACAGATTGAGGCTTTAAAAATGCCTTTGGTCCACTCACGAAGGTACATTTCATCTTTAAAAAATATTTTTTAATGCGTGACCGAGTCATCTGTGGTTGCTTTTTCAGGCTTCTGATTGGACAAAATGTATGTAACAGCAGGAGAATGGACGTCAATGTTTTTTTTTGTTTTTTTTACACCAATTAAATTAAGTGTGGATTTGGATTTTAAAAAACAACCTAATGTCATTGAATGGCCAATGAACTACACATCGACTGTTTTTTTTCGGTAGTCAAGGAGGCTGATGACCGATATTTGGAGGCAATACTCATTTGCAGTCAACATTATTTAAACATCAATATACTATCCATCCATCCATCCATTTCCTACCGCTTATTCCCTTTCGGGGTCGCGGGGGGTGCTGGCGCCTATCTCAGCTACAATCGGGCGGAAGGCGGGGTACACCCTGGACAAGTCGCCACCTCATCGCAGGGCCAACACAGATAGACAGACAACATTCACACTCACATTCACACACTAGGGACCATTTAGTGTTGCCAATCAACCTACAGGTGCATGTCTTTGGACATGGGAGGAAGCCGGAGTACCCGGAGGGAACCCACGCATTCACGGGGAGAACATGCAAACTCCACACAGAAAGATCCCGAGCCTGGGATTGAACCCAGGACTGCAGGACCTTCGTATTGTGAGGCAGACGCACTAACCCCTCTTCCACCGTGAAGCCCCATCACTATTGATGTTTAAATAATGTTGACTGCAAATGAGTATTGCCTCCAAATATCGGTCATCGCCCTCCTTGACTACCGAAAAAAAAATACGTCCATTTGAGATAGGCTCCACCCCCCCAAAAGGGACAAGCGGTAGAAAATGGATGAATGGATAGTATATTGATGCTAATGTTGTGGTTAAGTTAGCATCCAAAAACATCAGGGTATTTCACAAACACCCTTTGTGTGTCTAAGCATCAACATCAGTAAAATCGGTTAAAAAAATGTCATTTTTCGACATCACAATAAATCGCCAATTTCTGGATTTAATACATTGTGAGGTTTCCTCCTGAGGATATGTGATTTTTAAATATTGCAAACATTTAATAAAAAACACTGTGGGCTCCTTCATGTAGCTTACATTGATCAAGCTGGCTGACCTCCTTTCTCCCTGGATGTTACATAAAGTATGAGAATATGATAGCTGCTGCCTGCTCTTCTCTACTCACACGTTAATCTGCTGTTTGTCGAGATATTTACACCAAATCCATCACTGTCGCGTTGTAATTTGACTGAGTCACGGAACACGAAACTCGCTGTAGTTGGAGGCTAGACAAACAAAACGGAACCGAAAGAAGGACAAAAACTGGATTTACGGGCAACAAAAATGAAAGTTTTTAAGCATAAAAAGACTAATCTCTACTTGTACTGGGCGCTGCAGTGAAAAAAAAAAAAAAGGTAACTTCAGATGCTGCTGATGCAGTGTTATTAAATTATTGAATTTTTTAAATACCAAATACTGGTAAAATATTTGTATATATTATATCTGCTGATGTAATTATGTTGTAGTTGTAAATAAAAATAAGAAAATTCAAATGAAAAAGACCGATACTGATGAAAAGAGGCCGGTACTGACATGTGTCAAAATTCCGGCATCAATAATCGGTGCATCTGTTTAATGAACAATCACTGACGCTTTCTTGGCGTTCTTCTTCTTGCTCTCCTGAGGTGGCGGCGTGGGAGACGGCGAGGGCGAGCGTTTCCTCTTCTTGGCACTGGCGGGCTTCTTGTCCCTCCGATCGTCAGGAGTGGTCACTTCGTCCGTGAGCGTCTTGGCGGATATCTTCTTCCTCCTGTGGCAGCCCTCTCCCACTTCGTAGTCCTCCTCGTTCATCCACTCGTTATACTGGTCCAGGTCTAAAATCCACTTTGCGTGGACCTGCGGACCAAAGATCTCGCTACAGTATGACCATCAATAGGGAAGCGAGCAGAGTGAGCGCTCGAACAGTGAACCTACCTTCCTGGGCTTCTCTGGACTCGGGGCGTCCTCCACGGAGGCCTCGACCTCGCTGGCTGGGATCCAGGTGTCGTAGCTACATGATGAATGCAGGTCAAAGGTCAGGGCAGGAAGCAAAGCCAACCAATAACAATTCTCCATAACTACATCGTCTATCCATTCATTGCTGTATGGATTACTGTAATTACTATATGAAGACCAAGGATAGATATAAATGATAAATGGGTTGTACTTGTATAGCGCTTTTCTACCTTCAAGGTACTCAAAGCGCTTTTGACACTACTTCCACATTTACCCATTCACACACACATTCACACACACTGATGGAGGGAGCTGCCATGCAAGGCGCCAACCAGCACCCATCAGGAGCAAGGGTGAAGTGTCTTGCTCAGGACACAACGGACGTGACGAGGTTGGTACTAGGTGGGATTTGAACCAGGGACCCTCGGGTTGCGCACGGCCACTCTCCCACTGCGCCACGCCGTCCCTATATCCTTGGTCTTCATATAGTAATCAATGATGTTTACTCAACTGCAGAGAATACTCGTCATCTCTAAGGTGTTTGTTAAAGGGGAACATTATCAGCAGACCTATGGAAGCGTCAATATATACCTTGATGGTGCAGAAAAAAGACCATCTATTTTTTTAACCGATTTCCGAACTCTAAATGGGTGAATTTTGGCGAATTAAACGCCTTTCTGTTCATCGCGCTGGAGGGGATGACGTCAGAATGTGACGTCGCCGAGGTAACACACCCGCCATTTTCATTTTCAACACATTACAAACACCGGGTCTCAGCTCTGTTATTTTCCGTTTTTTTGACTATTTTTTGGAACCTTGGAGACATCATGCCTCGACGGTGTGTTGTCGGAGGGTGTAACAACACTAACAGGGAGGGATTCAAGTTGCACCACTGGCCCGAAGATGCCAAAGTGTCTGCCGCCAGACCCCCATTGAATGTACCAAAGTGTCTCCACATTTTACCGGCGATGCTAAGGCAGACATGGCACAGAGATGTATGGATAACCTGCAGATGCATTTGCAACGAAAGTCAACGAAATCACAAAGGTGAGTTTTGTTGATGTTGACTGCCAGCTAATCGATGCTAACATGCTACGCTAATCGATGCTAACATGCTATTTACCGGCGGTGCTAAAGCAGACATGGCACAGAGATGTATGGATGACCTGTAGATGCATTTGCAACTATATTACGTTTACTTCCACCCACATTTAATGCGAAACAAACACTTACCAATCGACGGATTTAAGTTGCTCCAGTGTCAAAAGATGCGAAAGTCCTGATCGTTTGGTCCGCACATTTTACCGGCAATGCTAACGCAGCTATTCGGCCATGCTATGGCTATGAATAGCGTCAATAGCTATTCGCTCAATAGCTTCAGTTTCTTCTTCAATACTTTCATACTCCAACCATCTGTTTCAATACATGCGTAATCTGTTGAATCGCTTAAGTCGCTGAAATCCGAGTTTGAATCCGAGCTAATGTCGCTATATCTTGCTGTGGTATTCCCATTGTTTGTTTACATTGGCAGCACTGTGTGACGTCACAGGGAAATGGCCAGTGTCTTCGCAGAGAGTTGAAAATAAGGCACTTTAAAGCTTTATTTAGGGATATTCCGAGACCGGTAAAATTTTGAAAAAAACTTCAAAAAATACAACAAGCCACTGGGAACTGATTTTTATTGTTTTTAACCCTTTTGAAATTGTGATAATGTTCCCCTTTAAAGGGAAATTGCACTTTTTTGGAATTTTGTCTCTCATTTACAATCCTTATGTAAGACAAGAACACATGTTTTTCTTTTTCTATGCATTCTACTTTGTAAAATACAGCAAGTAGGAGGTGGCTAACAATGCAGATAATGTGAGTACTCTATGTGGCCCATAAAGCTCTCTTAAAAACATCCAAAAAACTGCCAACAATACCCCACTGTTGGCGCTAGGAATTTTCAAAATGGAATCAAGTCATAAAAATGGGGTCCCACAGTAAATTTTTAGGGTCCCACTTTTTGAAAACCGTTTTGAAAATAAATGATAAATGTATGCATGTATTCTGTTATATCTCACACATGGCGTATGCAAAACATCTTTCCATCTTCATAAGTGATGGGTTTATTGCTCGCCATGACGAAAACAATAACACGTGGGAGTCCTAATACCGGAAATGCAGTAATGTGAACGATAAAACTTTCAGAGAATCTAAATTTAAGAAATTGTATTACTTTGAAGTCGACGAATAATTAATAATTTGACCCGGCAAAAATAAACAAAACAAAACACAGGCGGAAAGTGGTAATCGAAAAAAATAAAAATCTAAATGATGTGCCGACTTCCGGAAATGTACGTCCTTTCAGATTTCAATGCATAATAAGACACAAAAACTGCGTTAACGCCAACACTGATATTCTATTTACATTTTGTGACGTTATTATTAACCAATTATTAGCGATATTGGTACTATACGCGCTAACGCCAAGGAACTACTTTTAGCAGCGCCGGGATCACAGAGCTGCTATTGAGCTGCTGCATCACCTCTGAGTTGGAAAAAGTTATTTCTGGATTACAAATCCTGCCTCTCACCTGCACAGTAGAAAGTGGTGGTCATAAATCGAGAAGTCGTTTAACGCTGACATTGAACTTTGAGCCGGAAATGGCGAGAAAGACACAAAAAGACGCTTTCTTTCTTTCTTTTTAGCCTTTGTAAGGTTAATGACTAATTCTTCATCTAAACGAGGAGATAAACACATCCTATCAGTCGGCATCCCATTGAGAGCAGATATCTGTTGGTTTGTTATGTTCATAGTTTGTTTATCTTGTTTAGCACTTAGCAATACTGCTACATGATGCTTAGTGTTTCACTAATACACCGCCGTATATTTAAAACGGCTAAAATAGGTAAATATTACATTAATCATACAATTGGAATGTGTTAAACAAATAAAAACATATGTGTCCTTGTCTTACACATGGATTGTGAATGATGAAATCCCCAAAAGTGCAGTTCCCCTTCAAGGGGGATGCACTATTTTACATTTCCTACATTTTTATTGTATTTATACAGTATGTTCCTAACATTTGGACATATTAAATACATATAATTACACGAAAAAGGTTTTACCTAATAATAACCCATTCCAAAATAAGATATTTATTAACTATATACAATTAAATAATAAAAAATACTTAAGCGGCAAATGACTATATATAATATATATATGTATAATAATAGTATGTATAATAATATCATATACTGTGAATATTTTATTTTATTTACGAGTTAAAAAGGATTAAAAAAAAAATACATCCGTTGTCATGTCTTTTATAATGATTGTGAACGATAAGCAGAATTCCAAAATAAGTGTGACGTGGCACAATTAGTGGTTGGGTGTGAGTACATGCTTAAAAATATGTTTGAAGAAACATATTTCCCTTTTTTTCCATATATACATCAAGATGTGTTCCATTAGGACCTACCTGTCAGGAAAATATCCCCAGTGAAGAAGCATCTGCTTGTCCCTCTTCATCACGGGGCGAACCCACTCCTCTGCGTAAAAAACAAACAAAACAACATTAATAAAAAAACTACACTGAGGCTACTTTCTCTTTTCAAACGTGATTAGGGACATCAGTGGCCTAGTAACCTACTCAGTGGCCTAGTGGTTAGAGCGGTGGTTCTTAACCTGGGTTCGATCAAACCCTAGGGGTTCGGTGAGTCGGCCTCAGGGGTTCGGGGGAGGTCAAAACACACCCGACTCATCGTCTCAATAAAAACTTCTCCCTATCGGCGTATTACGGATACGACAACAGCAGAAGTCACACTGATTTGCAGGTGTGTCATTTGTTGTGAGTTTATGTCGGTTTTGTTCTTTGAACAAAGTGATGTTCATGCACGGTTCATTTTGTGCACCAGTGACACTTTAGTATGGGGAACATATTCACCATTAATTAGTGGCTTATTAACATGCAAATTAGTAACATATTGGCCTTTAACCGGGCATCATTAAGTACTTATTAATGCCTTATTCGGCATGGCCTCATTATAACCCTAACCCTCTAACCCTAACCCTAAACAAATAAATCTAAATTAAGTCTTTGTTACTTAGAATATGTTCCCCTAGTGTCCAAAAACCAACACGCCGGATTCTAGTTAGCTGGAGGCGTGTCTTAATGAAATTAAACAATGGATGTCCGCTAAAAAAACGGAAATGCTGATTATCGGTCCTGCTAGACACTGACCTCTATTTAATAATACAACTCTAGCATTTGACAACCAAACAATTAAACAAGGCGACACGGTAAAAAATCTGGGTATTATCTTCGACCCAACTCTCTCCTTTGAGTCACACATTAAAAGCGCAACTAAAACGGCCTTCTTTCATCTCCGTAATATCGCTAAAATTCGCTCCATTCTGTCCACTAAAGACGCCGAGATCATTATCCATGCGTTTGTTACGTCTCGCCTCGATTACTGTAACGTATTATTTTCGGGTTTCCCCATGTCTAGCATTAAAAGGTTACAGTTGGTACAAAATGCGGCTGCTAGACTTTTGACAAGAACAAGAAAGTTTGATCATATTACGCCTGTACTGGCTCACCTGCACTGGCTTCCTGTGTACTTAAGATGTGACTTTAAGGTTTTAATACTTACGTATAAAATACTACACGGTCTAGCTCCATCCTATCTTGCCGATTGTATTGTACCATATGTCCCGGCAAGAAATCTGCGTTCAAAACACTCCGGGTTATTAGTGATTCCTAGAGCCCAAAAAAAGTCTGCGGGCTATTGAGCATTTTCCGTTCGGGCTCCAGTACTCTGGAATGCCCTCCCGGTAACAGTTCGAGATGCTACCTCAGTAGAAGCATTTAAGTCTCACCTTAAAACTCATTTGTATACTCTAGCCTCTAGCCCACATTTGAGGTCTTCTCCAAGGTTTCTCATAGTCATCATTGTCACTTGCGTCCCACTGGGTGTGAGATTTCCTTGCCCTTATGTGGGTTCTTCCGAGGATGTCGCAGTCGTAGTGGTTTGTACAGTCCTTTGAGACATTTGTGATTTAGGGCTATATAAATAAACATTGATTGATTGACTTATTAATGCCTTATTCGGCATGGCCTTATTATAACCCTAACCCTCTAACCCTAACCCTAACCAAATAAATCTAAATTAAGTCTTTGTTACTTAGAATATGTTCCCCTAGTGTCCAAAAACCTCTTAATTAAGTCTTTGTTACTTAAAATATGTTCTCCATACTAAAGTGTTACCAAAAATACATACATTTGTCTTGAATTTGAAAAAAAAAACATTTTATTTTTCACTAAGAAGTGTTCGATGAATAGACGTATGAAACTAACGGGGTTTGGTACCTTCAACAAGGTTAAAGGGGAACATTATCACAATTTCAAAAGGGTTAAAAACAATAAAAATCAGTTCCCAGTGGCTTGTTGTATTTTTTGAAGTTTTTTTAAAAATTTTACCGGTCCCGGAATATCCCTAAATAAACTTTAAAGTTCCTTATTTTCGCTATCTTCGAAACCACTATCCATTTCCCTGTGACGTCATACAGTGCTGCCAACACAAACAACATGGCGGTTACCACAGCAAGATATAGCGACATTAACTCGGATTTAGACTCGGATTTCAGCGGCTTAAGCGATTCAACAGATTACGCATGTATTGAAACAGATGATCGGAGTATGGAGGCAGATAGCGATAACGAAATTGAAGAAGAAATTGAAGCTATTGAGCGAATAGCTATTGACGCTATTCGGCCATAGCGTGCGTGTACCTAATGAAGTGGCCCATAGCATGGCTGCCTTATTAGCATCGCCGGTAAAATGTGCGGACCAAACGATCAGGACTTTCGCATCTTGTGACACTGGAGCAACTTAAATCCGTCGATTGGTAAGTGTTTGTTTCGCATTAAATGTGGGTATCTAGTTTCAAATGTACATACAGCTAGCGTAAATAGCATGTTAGCATCGATTAGCGTAGCATGTTAGCATCGGTTAGCTGGCAGTCATGCCGCGACCAAATATGTCTGATTAGCACATAAGTCAACAACATCAACAAAACTCACCTTTGTGATTTCGTTGACTTAATCGTTGCAAATGCATCTGCAGGTTATCCATACATCTCTGTGCCGTGTCTGTCTTATCATCGCCGGTCAAATGTGGAGACACTCTGGTACATTCAATGGGGGTCTGGCGGCAGATTTCTTGCCAGTGGTGCAACTTGAATCCCTCCCTGTTAGTGTTGTTACACCCTCCGACAACACACCGACGAGGCATGATGTCTCCAAGGTTCCAAAAAATTGTCCAAAAAACGGAAAATAACAGAGCTGAGACCCGGTGTTTGTAATGTGAAAATGAATATGGCGGGTGTGTTACCTCGGTGACGTCACGTTCTGACATCATCGCTAAAAGACCGATAAACAGAAAGGCGTTTAATTTGCCAAAATTCACCCATTTAGAGTTCGGAAATCGGTTAAAAAAATACATGGTCTTTTTTCTGCAACATCAAGGTATATATTGACGCTTGCATATGTTTGGTGATAATGTTCCCCTTTAAGAACCATTGGGTTAGAGTGTCCGCCCTGAGATCGGTAGGTTGTAAGTACAAATCCCGGCTGAGTCATACCAAAGACTATAAAAATGGGACCCGTTACCTCCCTGCTTGGCACTCAACATTAAGGGTTGGAATTGGGGGTTAAATCACTACAAATAATTCCCGGGCGCGGCACTGCTGCTGCTCACTGCTCCTCTCACCTCTCAGGGGGTGATCAAGAGTGATGGGTCCAATGCAGAGAATAATTTCGCCACATCTAGTGTGTGTGTGACAATCATTGGTACTTTAATTTTAACTTTAATTTGAAGGCTCACCTTCCTCCAAGCTGCTGGGAATAGGAACAACAACATGAGAGCTGGTGGTTTTGTCTTCAGTCACTGAGCCCTGCAAGACAGCAAGTATGACAACTCAATATAGCAACAATGATATAGATCATGGGTGTCAAACTCTGGCCCGCGGTCCGAATCTGGCCCGCCGTGTAATTTAATTTGGCCCTTGAGGCAATATCAATTTACCATTAGAGCTGGCCCGCCGGTGTTATACAGCGTCTGTGTCGCTGTAACACCGCATTAACTGCTAATTCTCATACTTGCCAACCCTTTTAATTTTCCCGGTAGACTCCCGAAGTTCAGTGCCCCTCCCGAAAATCTCCCGGAGCAACCATTCTCCCGAATTTCTACCGATTTCCACCTGGACAACTATATTGGGGGCGTGCATTTAAGGCACTGCCTTTAGCGTTCTCTACAACCTGTCGTCACGTCTGCTTTTCCTCCATACTAACAGCGTGTCACATAATATTTATGTCTTTTACACACACACACACACACACACACACACACACACACACACACACACACACACACACACACACACACACACACACAAGTGAATGCAAGACATACTTGGTCAACAGCCATACAGGTCACACTGAGGGTGGCCGTATAAACAACTTTAGCACTGTTACAAATATGCGCCACACGGTGAACCCACACCAAACAAGAATGACAAACACATTTTGGGTGAACATCCGCACCGTAACACAACAGAACATATACCCAGACCCCTAACAGCACTACCTCTTCCGGGAAACTTCCAGCAAACTGACCAATATTTAACGTTTTATTCATGCATTTTCTCTTGCTACTTTAAGGCTTGAATGTTTGTTTCATTCATTATTGTTATTTTACTTTAAAATGTATTATTAGCCTGAGGAAAAAATTATATTTAATTATTATAATTATTATAATTATAAATATTATATATATTTACCTCAGAAGATTGCAAATACAAAAAAAGGCATTACATTTTTATTTAAATTTCATTTGATATGCCATTGATATATTTTTAATAATTATTATTATTATTTGAAACTGGATTTTGCATGTCACCAAAGTTATATAAACCTTGCTTGTTCAATATTTAATGCAAAGCTTGTTTGGGTCCCTATTAAAAGGTTAATTTGTTCAACCTTGGCCCGCGGCTTTGTTCCGATTACAATTTTGGCCCACCCTGTATTTGAGTTTGACACCCCTGATATAGATTATGATGAATAAAAAGCAGATTTCAATGTGACACACAAAAAGCACACCTGATGCCTTTTGATGATATCCTTCAGCTTCCCAAGCAGTTTCGGCTCTATGTCAGAACTCAGGTAGATGATTGGTCGGCTCAAGCAGTTGTTCTGAAACATAAAAGACAATGCCTAAAAATCATCATCGTCATTACTTATGTCTGTATTACTCAACATTCTACAGATCTTCTCTCATTTTGCTCTAGAGCCAAAAGAGACGATACACATACTATCAGGGTGGAGTATAATGAAATAATCACGGAACTGCAATCACACATTTTTATTGAAATGTGTATAACAACAACTTCAAGTACAACACAATAATCAAAAAATATCTTGTTTTTTTCTGTCCTGTCCAGCTTCTCAGGCAAATCAAATACGGTAATACATCAGGGGCCGTATTTATCTAGCGTCTTAGAGGGCCGTTTTACACTTAAGTCCTGAGAATTTGCGAAATTTAGTCCTACTCTCAAACTTTCTTAAGTGTAAGAATCACGATCAGGGAGCGGAAGGATGTCCTGGCTTTGTTTGATGACGAGCAGCTGATCAAACGGTATCGTTTAGACCAGGGGTGCCCACACTTTTTCTGCAGGCGAGCTACTTTTCAATTGACCAAATCGAGGGGATCTACCTCATTTATATATATCATTTATATTTATTTATTTATGAAAGAGACATTTTTGTAAACAAGTTAAATGTGTTTAATGATAATACAAGCATGTGTGACACATATAGATGTCTTTCTTTCACAAAGACAAGAATATAAGTTGGGTGTATTACCTGATTCTGATGACTTGCATTGATTGGAATCAGACAGTAATGATGATAACGCCCACATTTTCAAATGGAGGAGAAAAAAAGTTGTCCTTTCTGTACAATACCACATGAAAGTGGTTGTTTTTTGGCATCTAATTCATCCAGCTTCCATACACTTTACAAGAAAGACATTGGCGGAAAATTCCGTAGCTTGCTTGATTGACATTCACGGCACCCGAGGGTCTTGTGAGATGACGCTGGCTGCTGCCAGTTCATTATTATGGAAAAATGACAGAGAGGAAGGCGAGAAACACTTTTTATTTCAACAGACTTTCGCGCCGTCCCTTCCGTCAAAACTCTAAAGGCCGACTGCACATGTCCTGTCTTCACAATAAAAGCCCTGCTTCATGCCGCCTGCGCTAACAAAATAAGAGACTCGGAAGGCTGGCGTGCACAAGTGATGTGCACGCCAGCTTTCTGAGGGATCGCTTGTGCACGCCAGTTTTCCGAGACTCTGTATTTAGTTAGCGCAGGCAGCATGAAGCAGGGCTTTTATTGTGAAGATAGGAAATGTGCAGTCGGCCTTTAGAGTTTTGACGGAAGGTACGGCGCGAGAGTCTGTTGAAATAAAAAGTGTTTCTCGCCTTCCTCTCGGTCATATTTTCATAATAATGATCTTGCAGCAGCCAGCGTCATCTCACAAGACCCTCCGGTACAGTGAATGTCATTTAAGTGATGTCTTGGTGAAGATCGATGATCACTAATTTTTAGGTCTATGTTTTTTAAAAGCCTGGCTGGAGATCGACTGACACACCCCCCGCGGTCGACTGGTAGCTCGAGATCGACGTAATGGGCACCCCTGGTTTAGACAGAGCGGGTATCATTTTTGTCACAGATTTAATAAGGGGCGTCATCTCATCAGCAACATAGAGCCACCCACACCAGTTTGAAATTACTTGCCTAATTAATGACTTGGAAAGAAAAAGAAACATTTATTTTTTATTCATTGCCAATATCGTTTGTTTGCTTTGTATTATTTTGTAGTTTATTGTCAAAATATACACTCCCATTGTCCACTTAAATATTTCTAAGATATTTCTTAATTCTTAGAAAAGGGATTCCCTTCCGTGATTGGACACAGAAATGACGGCACCTAAAATTCCGTTTACGGCACATAGTAATGTCGTATTTCAACTCTGAGTGTGACACTTAAAGGGGAACATTATCACCAAACCTATGTAAGCATCAACATATACCTTGATGTTGCAGAAAACAAGACCATTTATTTTTTTAACCGATTTCCGAACTCTAAATGGGTGAATTTTGGCGGATTAAACGCCTTTCTGTTTACTGGTCTTGTAGCGATGACGTCAGAACGTGACGTCACCGAGGTAATACACCCGCCATTTTCATTTTCAAAACATTACAACATCAGCTCTGTTATTTTCAGTTTTTTCGACTATTTTTGCGAACCTTGGAGACATCATGCCTCGTCGGTGTGTTGTCGGAGGGTGTAACAACACTAACAGGGAGGGATTCAAGTTGCACCACTGGCAATAAATCTGCCACCAAACCCCCATTGAATGTGCCAGATTGTCTGCACATTTTACCGGCGATGCTAAGACAGACATGGCACAGAGATGTATGGATAACCTGCAGATGCATTTGCAACGATTAAGTCAACGAAATCACAAAGGTGAGTTTTGTTGATGTTGTTGACTTATGTGCTAATCAGACATATTTGGTCGCAGCATGACTGCCAGCTAATCGATGCTAACATGCTACGCTAATCGATGCTAACATGCTATTTACGCTAGCTGTATGTACATTTGAAACTAGATACCCACATTTAATGCGAAACAAACACTTACCAATCGACATATTTAAGTTGCTCCAGTGTCACAAGATGCGAAAGTCCTGATCGTTTGGTCTGCACATTTTACCGGCGATGCTAATAAAGCAGCCATGCTATGGGCCACTTCATTAGGTACACCCATGCTATGGCCGAATAGCGTCAATAGCTATTCGCTCAATAGCTTCAGTTTCTTCGTTTTCGCTACCTGCCTCCATACTCCGACCATCTGTTTCAATACATGCGTAATCTGTTGAATCGCTTAAGCCGCTGAAATCCGAGTGTGAATCCGAGCTAATGTCGCTATATCTTGCTGTGGTAACCGCCATGTTGTTTGTATTGGCAGCACTGTATGACGTCACAGGGAAATGAACAGTCGCATCGCAAATAGCGAAAATCAAGAACTTTAAAGCTTTTTTTAGAGGTGTAAAATTTTGAAAAAAACTTCGAAAAATAAAACAAGCCACTGGGAACTGATTTTTATTGTTTTTAACCCTTTTGAAATTGTGATAATGTTCCCCTTTAAGATTCAGTCCTACACTTCGCTGAAAGTGTAAGTAAGACGCTTGATAACTAACTTTGAAGTGCAGCTTTCATCGAATAATTTCTAAGTCAACTCTTAGCAGACTTTTTAGGAGTAATTCTAAGAAGCTTGATAAATATGGCCCCTGGTCTTACTCGCTAGCATTAGCCCTTAGTCAAAAATCGACGTAACTTTTGTTGTTTGGATGTGAGAAACTGAGCGTGAAAGACAGTGCTGAGAAGGAGTTGATGTCATTGAAGAACAAAATCATGAAAAACAGGACATATCGTGCAGCTTGCTAACTTGGTGAAGCAGTTGGACTGTATCACTACTAGTATGCACCACACTGAAGCAGAATGAGTCCATAACGCTAGATAAGAATGTTAAAAAAATATCTAAAAGGCGACATTTATCCATGAAAAAATGGAGAAGCTGCTGTTGGTGTGTTTGACAGCGAAGCAGCTGGGAGGAGATACTGTAGAAGTCCACTCTCCAAGGTAAATGCTGTACATTATTATTAGATAACTTCATAAAAATACTGTACTTGTTTGTACTACATTATATTGTATTGTTTTATACAATATATATTATCTAAAAGTTTTCTTTTTGAAAGGCATGTTACATGTGAAAATTGTGATGTTTGGGGGAAAGCACTAATTAAATTGATTGTAATTTATTTCAATGGGCGACAATTTGAGATAAAAATGTTTTAAGTTAAGAACCAATTAAGCTTTCAAGTATTACAGTTTTAAAAAATCAGTATTTCAGAAAAAAAGCTTACGGTTAAAAAAAAATCAATATTTCATAAAATGTGAAAAAGTATCAAAAAGTTCAATATTGTAAACTACTAAAATGATCTGCAAACACCTCCTGAGCCTTTAATTGATCTCTGAAATGGAAATAAACTCCTCAAGTCAAATATTTTTGCCCAATATTATAATCTATTAAGATGCACCTTTATGTGTGGAACTCACCTGCACTAAGGACTTCTCAATCGTCATGAACATTTCCACATTTCGGTCCATCCTGGACGGATTCTGGAAGTCAAACCTGCGCCTACCAGGAAATTAGACTGGAGTTACACACGAAACTGCATCATAGTCAACATCCAGACGTGTGTCATCATATTTGTTTATCAAGTGCCATGTTCTGTCCAGTACATTAGATTATATATATATATATATATATATATATATATATATATATATATATATATATATATATATGTATATATATATATATATATATATATATATATATATGTATATATATATATATATATATATATATATATATATATATATATATATATATATATATGTATGTGTGGGAAAAATCACAAGACTACTTCATCTCTACAGAACTGTTTCATGAGGGGTTCTCTACAGAACTGTTTCATGAGGGGTTCCCTCAATCTCCTGATGATTGAGGGAACCCCTCATGAAACAGTTCTGTAGAGATGAAGTATGTATATATATATGAAGTATGTATATATATATATACATACACGTATATATATATATATATATATATATATATATATAAATATATACATATATATATATATATATTAGGGGTGTAACGGTACGTGTATTTGTATTGAACCGTTTCGGTTCGGAGTTGTACCTAACGAGTTTCCACACGGACATATTAAGTAGCGTACTGCACGTTGTGTAAACAATGCACACCGAGGCACGCTAGCAGCGACCGGGCTACAATAGACTGACCATACCTCCTCTTTTCACCGGATATATCCTCTTTTGTGGGGCTGTCCGGGTGGAGTTTTTTAAATGCCTCAAATGTCCAGCATTTTAAGTCAGGGTAGCATATATTTTCAATGTACGATCAAGGTTAACAAGGGGTTAAAAACAAAACAAATTGTGTGCGCAGCAATATTCGTGAGGGAGGGGCAGCTAGAGTGAGAGAGTGATGATAAACGCGCATGCGTCGCCGGCTTTGCTTTTTACCCATAGATTTATCAGATTTGATTTTTTATTATCTATAGCAGGGGTGTCAAAAGTGTGCCCCGGAAGCCTTTTGCGGCCCACGGCACATTCTAAAAATACTATTAAAATAAACAAAAACATAAACAAAAGTGAAATAAAAAAGCTTAAAGGCTAAATGTGATTTAGAAAAAGTTGCAATGTTGACTAATAAAACAAAACTTTTTTTTTCTTTCAAACTGTCATTGCTCAAAACATAATATTGAATCAAAATCAATGTTATTATGAATTATTGACCTATCAAAGGTTCGGATTATTTCACACCAAAAATTCCACAAAGAAAAATATTTTTGGTGGAAGATTTTGCAAATTTGGTACATAAATCACCCAAAAATGTGTATTTCGTTGTTTTCTTACTGTACCGAAAATTAACCGAACCGTGACCTCTGAACCGGGGTATATACCGAACCGCGATTTTTGTGTACCGTTACACCCCTAATATATATATATATATATATATATTTATATATATATATATATATATATATATATATATATATATATATATATATATATAGTTTGGGAACAACAGCAACTCAGCCATATATATATATATATATATATATATACATATAGTCAAAGTTTGGGGAACCCTCTCCTAAGGTAATGATTGATTGAGGGAACCCCTCATGAAACAGTTCTGTAGAGATGAAGTAGTCTTGTGATTTTTCCCACACATACATATTGCGCTCTACCACGGTATCGAGTACTATTCTCTGGATAATCCAATCAAGACATATATATATATATATATATATATATATATATATATATATATCTATATATATATATATCTATATATGGCTGAGTTGCTGTTGTTCCCAAACTCTTCCATTTTCTTTGGAATATTTAGAAGCAAGGAAATTTCCCTATTAGATTTGTTGCACAGGTGGCATCCTATGACAGTTTTACGCTGGAAATCACTGAGCTCCTGAGAGCGGCCCATTCTTTCACAAATTGCATGCATACATGAATACATACATACATATAAATACACATGATTTGGAGACCCTGCCTCGAAAGAAAATGTTTGCCATGGTACCCTTCCAACTGGCCGAGGTGCCCTAAAATGTGAGCCCTCCTTTAAGGCAACACTTGCCTTGACTTTAAAAAGGTAAAACATTTGAGGCATGCTATGTACAAACCCCGTTTCCATATGAGTTGGGAAATTGTGTTAGATGTAAATATAAACGGAATACAATGATTGGCAAATCCTTTTCAACCCATATTCAGTTGAATATGCTACAAAGACAAGATATTTGATGTTCAAACTCATAAACTGTATTTGTTTTTTTGCAAATAATAATTAACTTAGAATTTCATGGCTGCAACATGTGCCAAAGTAGTTGGGAAAGGGCATGTTCACCACTGTGTTACATCACCTTTTCTTTTAACAACACTCAATATACGTTTGGGAACTGAGGAAACTAATTATTGAAGCCGCCTGAGGGATCAACGGTCTGTAATATCATCGCTTACGTGCAGTGATTTCTCCAGATTCTCTGAACCTTTTGATGATTTTACGGACCGTAGATGATAAAATCCCTAAATTTCTTGTAATAGCTCGTCGAGAAATGTCGTTCTAAAACTGTTCGACAATCTGCTTACAAATTGGTGACCCTCGCCCCATCTTTGTTTGTGAATTACTTAGCATTTCATGGAAGCTGCTTTTATACCCAATCATGGCACCCACCTGTTCCCAATTAGCCTGCACACCTGTGGGATGTTTCAAATAAGTGTTTAACGAGAATTTCTCAACTTTATCAGTATTTATTGCCACCTATCCCAACTTCTTCGTCACGTGTTGCCGGCATCAAATTCTAAAGTTAATGATTGTTTGCAAAAAAAATAATGTTTATCAGTTTGAACATCAAATATGTTGTCTTTGTAGCATATTCAATTGAATATGGGTTGAAAAGGATTTGCAAATCATTGTATTCTGTTTATATTTACATCTAACACAATTTCCCAACTCGTATGGAAACGGGGTTTGTATATATTTATATGTCTTGCCTTTTTAAAGAAAAGTATAGGCATCATAGCAAATAATGCGATGGCGTCTTATTGAGTAACCACCTGACCACGCCCCCACCACCACAGGTATTTAGAGCAGGGGTAGGGAACCTCTGGCTCTAGAGCCAGATATGGCTCTTTTAATGACTGCATCCGGCTCTCAGATAAATCCGAGCTGACATTGCTTAACACGATAAGTAATGAATAATTCCACTTGTAATCACAGTGTTAAAAATGACGTTCAAAATATAAAACATTCTCGTGCATTTTTAATCCATCCATCCGTTTTCTACCGCACCTGTTCAAGAAGTTGCGTCAAAGGTAAGAAGTTTTTTATTTATTATTGGTTAGTGTGGGGTTTGCCCTCCTGGGGGTTCTTCAGACCACCAAACACCGACATGAGAGCCTGTTTCAGGGTTACAAAATTGTTTTATTTTTCAATTCGTCTCTCAGTTGCTTCCCAGCAATTGTCTTTTTCTCTTTCGTTGTCGCGTGCGCCCTGGCTCCAGCCCCAGCCCCAAACCCGTCTCTCCTCCTGGCTGCTGCTTATAACAGAGCGACAGATGATTAGATAACAAGGCCCAGGTGGGCCATCTACGCACCTGTCGCTGATTTCAAGGCCGGTCCTGGCAACACCCCGCTTCGCTGCAGGCCCGCAGGCCACGGCCCCTCCACATTTAGCTTCAGAATAACAATGTTATTACAAAGAATAAGAGATATACTCTAGAAATGTTGGTCTTACTTAGAAATGCACGCGTTTAGTTGTGTTCAAAAAAATATTATATGGCTCGTAAGCAAATACATTTTAAAATATTTGGCTTCTTGGCTCTTTCAGTCAAAAAGGTTCCCGACCCCTGATCTAGAGGAAACCCTGATAAGCTTGATATGAAATGTTAATAAACACTACAACCACAGAAGTTCTCCATGAGACATGAATAAAGTCTATCCTAGTAGTGAGGTCAGCGAGAAAGAAAGTCTTACCATCCTTGGTCACTCTTGAACTTGTAGGCCGCAGCCAGGATCTGGCAGAGCGCACCTCCAGCCTTGAAGTCCAGGAAACATTTCACCTGCAGACAAATAATGTGATGAAGAGTTTTATGGCAAGTTTTTTTTTGGAGTGTGTGAAGAAGACGACCTACAGGCAGCTTGGTGAGCGGGGGGTTGCTGACGTGTCGGCCAAACACCTCCTCTTGGAATTGGAGCAACTGGACCACAAGGCTGGAGAGAGACTTGTTGGTGGGGGGTTCCGCTTGGATGTACTGGGAGGAGAAAATCATTCGTTTTGAAAAATGCATTCACGCCAGGAATGTTTTCAGCATTCAGCAACAACTGATGGGAGTGGGGATGAAAAGCGGACATTTGGGCGGGGTGGGGGTTACTCAAATCAATTACCGTATTTCCTTGAATTGCCGCCGGGTATATAGTAAGCGCCTGCCTAGAATTACTGCCGGGGTCAAACTCGTTTCTTAAAATATTATTTTTATTAGCTTATGTCTACAATTTCCGCCGGGTCGAACTCGTTTCGCAAAATAATTAGCATATGGCTAGGATTTCCACCGGGTCAAACTCGTCACGTCACGAGTGACACTTCACCGGTCATCATTTTCAAAACGGAGGAGGCTGATTTCAATCATTTCAAATCGCATAAAGGGAAGAAGATTAAGAGCTATTCAGTAGGATTTAAGGTCCAAGCTATTGAATATGGTAAAAAAAATGGTGAGCAGCTATGTTTTATTGATATACCATAGCTGCGTGTGTCAAATGTGAGTCATTAAATGACTCCCGCCTCCTGGTGGTAGAGGGCGCTAGTGATCCTTCTTGCGACAACTCGGCTGCAGAAGAAGTGACAACAAGCAGCAAGAGAGAGCAGCGTGTTTATTTTTTCCTCTCGCTTGCACTTTTAACATGGAGGATTACATATCTAAAATAAAACAGTTTTCTAAACTGGACTTTCAATCTAAGCAAGAGGAAATAAAGGAAGATCTCCATCGAGACAGAGAGACTTTTAAAACTAAAGAAAGATAAGGAAGACTCCTATAAACAAGTTATCGATGCTTTTGATCAGAAGGAGCTGTGCATGGACTTCATTTATAAGTAAAGACCATATTAATGTTTTTTTTATTAAATGTGCTTTTCATGATGGTATCCTTACATCACACTCAAATTTTTAAGCGCAGTCCTAAATTTACCGCATGTCTTTGGTAAGCGCCGGAGTGAGAAGAGGTTTTAAATTACTTTGCGCCCTGGCGGCAATTCAAGGAAATACGGTAGCTTAAATTTCGCCTCGGCTTTGATCCTAGCGGTTTATAAAATGGTGCGGCTAATTTTTGTGATTTGTATAATGCCAATAGTTTGGGGGGAAAAAACAAAACAAGCAAAGACACTGAATGGGTGTGTTATTGTTTGTGCTATGCAGGTGCTGCATTGTCCTTCTGTTTGAACCGAACCTTCAACTGGAAGTAGAAGTGCTGTTCTGTCTGTTTGCCGTCCATAGCGTTCTACTCATATGGAGTCTTCATTCATCGCTCTAAGCAACTTTAGCAAGTTTTTACAGTACAACTAAATAAATCGTACTTACTAAACCGTCACGTGTGATGTATGTAAGAGTGTTTTCATGCATATTTGTACGTGCTATCATAATCAATCAATCAATCAATCAATGTTTATTTATATAGCCCCAAATCACAAATGTCTCAAAGGACTGCACAAATCATTACGACTACAACATCCTCGGAAGAACCCACAAAAGGGCAAGGAAAACTCACACCCATGCAATGAAGCTAGCGCCCTTAGCATGAACTAATATGCTAACACGTTTACGGGTGTCTTAGTGTTATTACCTTACAATGGCATTCTTTTTGTATTGTTTCAGTTTCGTAAATTTGCCATGGACTTATTGAGACTGTTTAGCTGATGGGAGAGCTAGCTTCCGTTTCACTGCCGCGATACAGACACCGTTTGGAACAATTAAGGCAGTGGTTCTCAAATGGGGGTACGTGTACCCCTGGGGGTACTTGAAGGTATGCCAAAGGGTACTTGAGATTTTAAAAAAATATTCTAAAAATAACAACAATTAAAAAATATTTTATAAATATATTTATTGAATAATACTTCAACAAAATATTCATAAACTGTGAAAAGAAATGCAACAATGCAATATTCAGTGTTGAAAGTTAGATTTTTTGTGGACATGTTCCATAAATATTGATGTTAAAGATTTATTTTTTTGTGAAGAAATGTTAAGAATGAAGTTAATGAATCCAGATGGATCTCTATTACAATCCCCAAAGAGGACACTTTAAGTAGATGATTACTTCTATGTGTAGAAATCTTTGTTTATAATTGAATCACTTGTTTATTTTTCAACAAGTTTTTTGTTATTTTTATATCTTTTTTTTCCAAATAGTTCAAGAAAGACCACTACAAATGAGCAATATTTTGCACTGTTTTACAATTTAATAAATCAGAAACTGATGACATAGTGCTGTATTTTACTTCTTGATCTCTTTTTTTCAACCAAAAATGATTTTCTCTGATTAGGGGGTACTTGAATTCACAGGGGGTACATCACTGAAAAAAGGTTGAGAAGCACTGAATTAAGGTATGTAAAGCTGAGAGCTTTCAAATGGAACGTTCCTATCTTCTTGTCGTCAATTGCATTTCTATTCATGGGGATTCTTTATTCATCCATCCATTTACTACCGGTTATTTTCTTTGGGGTCGCGGGGGGTGCCTATCTCAGCTACAATCGGGCGGAAGGCGGCGTACACCCTGGATAAGTCGCCACCTCATCGCAGTCTTTATTCATCACTCCAAGAAATGTTTGAAAGCTTTACAATATAACTAAAACAATTCTTACTTACTAAACCGGCCCTTGCGTGAAGTCTGTAGGAGTGTTTTCAAGCTAATATGTATGTGCTATAGCAAGGGGCGGGAACCTTTTTGGCTGAGAGAGCCCAGAAGCCAAATATTTTTAAATGTATTTCCCTAAGAGCCATATAATATTTTTTTTAACACTGAACACAACTAAACGCGTGCATTTTTAAGTAAGACCAACATTTCCAAAGTATAACAGGTCTCTTATTCATTGTAATAACATTGTTATTCTGAGGCTAACTGTGGAGAGGGCGTGGCCTGTGGGCCTGCAGCAAAGCAGGATGTTGCCAGGACCGGCCTCGAAATCAGCGACAGGTGCGTGATGGCCCACCTGGGCCTTGTTATCTAATCACCACAAAGTAGTGAAATGATTTGTCTTTGTATATATATATAATATAGCTTGGTGCAATTTGTTATATATCCTAACAAATTACAGATTGGATTTTAGCCTCCTTTAAACATGTCATCAATATTCTAAAATTAATCTTAATCAAGAAAAATTACTAATGATGTTCCATACATTTTTTTATTTATTTGTTTAAAAAAAATTCGAATTAGCTAGTTTTATTAATAATAACATACAGTTGAAGATAAATTGAGCAAATTGGCTATTTCTGGCAATGTATTTAAGTGTGTATCAAACTGGTAGCCCTTTGCATTAATCAGTACCCAAGAAGTAGCTCTTGCTTTCAAAAAGGTTGGTGACCCCTGCATTAGGTTCAAATACTAATGGAAAATAAAAAAAAATCCAAGGTCTTTGAGATATTTTGCATGTTTTTGTCACGTTGCTAAAAAAGAGGACTGACTAGCAGACAACATCTGGATCTGTTAGCCCATTAGCCACCGAGCTAGTTAGCGTCCTGGCGGGCTAAAAAAGACCCCGTTGCGACAACCCTTGCCTGAAAATGTAATAAAATATAATAATTCTGCCCGCATTGAGCCGCCTGGGTGGCATTTAGACGCCGCACATCTGGCGCCGCCACCAGCTCAGCATCCTTTTTATCCGCCGAGAGGGAAGCGAGAGCCGCTCACTTCCTCTTTGTTAGCCCGCGCTCCCCCTTCTAAGCCTGCAAACACGCAAAGTACAAATCATGCTGTCGGTACCTTCTTGTAATTCTTCCCCAGCCACACTCGCACGTTGTCAAACTGAGACACTGTATCGGATGCTTCGAAATATTTGACATTCGGGCCGCCGTCTTTCTTCCGCACCGCCATTTTTTTTTTTTGCCTGCAGAAAACCAGACGACGTCGCCCGCCTCCCAGCGGCGACAGCCTGGTACTGCAGCTGCGGTGGGTGTAATGCGTAGGAAAATCCAGCAGGTGTCACTGTTGTCGCACAGAGATTGTTGTTGATTCCAACGTAGACCGTCTGATTCAGGGGCGCCCACACTTTTTCTGCAGGCGAGCTACTTTTCATTTGACCAAGTCGAGGAGATCTACCTCATTCCTATTTATAATTTATATTTATTTATTTATGAAAGAGCTTATGTAGCCGAGGATCGGACCGCCAAGTGCCCCGCCTTCGGCTGCCGCCCAGCTCACATTGCACCCGACCTCTATGGCCCCTGCTATGGGTGGTGAGTCCATTGGAGGGGGGACCCACGTTGCCTCTTTGGGCTGTGCCCGGCCGGGCCCCATAGGTACAGGCCCGGCCACCAGGCGCTCGCCATCGGGGCCCCGGTGACCCGCGTCCGGGCGAGGGAAATCTGGGTCCTTTGTTTTTACTTTTCATAAAGGTTTTCGAGCTGCTCTTTGTCTGGTCCCTCACCGAGGACCAGTTTGCCTTGGGAGACCCTACCAGGGGGGTTAAAGCCCCCGGACAACATAGCTCCTAGGATCATTAGGACACGCAAACTCCTCTACCACGGTAAGGTGGCAGCTCAGAGAGTGGAGGAGTTCAAGTACCTAGGAGTCTTGTTCACGAGTGGGGGGTAGAGTGGATCGTGAGATCGACAGGCGGATCGGTGCGGTGTCTTCAGTAATGCGTACGTTGTACCGATCTGTTGTGGTGAAAAAGGAGCTGAGCCGGAAGGCAAAGCTCTCAATTTACCGGTCGATCTACGTTCCCATCCTCACCTATGGTCATGAGCTTTGGGTCATGACCGAAAGGATAAGATCACGGGTACAAGCGGCCGAAATGAGTTTCCTCCGCCGTGTGGCGGGGCTCTCCCTTAGAGATAGGGTGAGAAGCTCTGCCATCCGGGAGGAACTCAAAGTAAAGCCGCTGCTCCTCCATATCGAGAGGAGCCAGATGAGGTGGTTCGGGCATCTGGTCAGGATGCCACCCGAACGCCTCCCAAGGGAGGTGTTTAGAGCACGTCCAGCCGGTAGGAGGCCACGGGGAAGACCCAGGACACGTTGGGAAGACTATGTCTCCCGGGTGGCCTGGGAACGCTTCGGGGTCCCCCGGGAAGAGCTAGACGAAGTGGCTGGGGAGAGGGAAGTCTGGGTTTCCCTGCTTAGGCTGCTGCCCCCGCGACCCGACCTCGGATAAGCGGAAGAAGATGGATGGGATGGATGGATGGATTTATGAAAGAGACATTTTTGTTAACAAGTTAATGGTGTTTAATGATAATACAAGCATGTTTAACACACATAGATTCCTTTCTTTCATGAAGACAAGAATATAAGTTGGTGTATTACCTGATTCTGATGACTTGCATTGATTGGAATTAGACAGTGGTGCTGATAACGTCCACATTTTCAAATGGAGGAAAAAAAAACGTCCTCCTTTCTGTCCAATACCACATGAAAGTGGTTGGATTTGGCATCTCATTTGTCCAACTTGCATACTCCTTTTTAAACACTTTGTTATGAGAGTAGCATATGTGTGTGGCCCTTTAATGTCTGGCAGCAGGTGAGTGACGTCAGTGAGTGTGCGGGTGGGCAAGCTAGTGAGAAAGCGGTCGCTGAGGGCGGGGTGTTACGTCTGTTCGGCATTGTGATGCCGGGTTCGATTCCCTCGAGAATGCGTCGAAATTTAACACAGCAAAGGTAAGATAAACAGATTTATTTAAATAACAAAAATAGTTATATAACAAAAATGCTAGAGCTAGTAGCATAAAACAAACAAAGGACGCTAGCATAAAAGCTAGGATATACAAAAATGAGAACTAAACTGGCACATAGACACATTAAAGAGAAAAACAAAACATACAGCATGAGAGCTGAATAAACAAATGGCTGAGCGTGAAAAGCTAGCGAGAATATACATACAATGTAGAGTGCAGGCGTAACTTGTTGCGTGAAAGCAAATTATGAACCCAGGCTGAACAAACAAAAGAGGACGGCTTATAAAGTGACGGTGATTATCTGTAGCAGGTGTGCGGGGTGTGAGCAGCAGGTGAACTGATGAGTAACCATGGTGACCGACTTAAACAGGTAATAATGGGATCAGATGGAGAGTGAAAATAAAAATGGAACAATAAACAATAATATGTGGAGGATCCAAAAAGCGGATCTCAACACGGGGGAGAAATACATTGGCATCAAACTCCGTAGCTTGCTAGCTTGTGTACGCTAGCTTTCTGAGACTCTTATTTTGTTAGCACAGGCAGGATGAATCAGGTCTTTTATGGCGAAGACAGGAACTGTGCAGTCGGTCTTTAGAGTTTTGACAGTAGGTACGGAGTCTCTAGAAATAAAATGTGTTTCTCTGCGTCCGCCCTGTTAGTGATTTTTTTCTTAAATATGAGCTCGCAGCAGCCAGCGTCATCTCACAAGATCCTCGGGTGCCGAGAATGTCAAACAACTGACGAAAGTGAAGTCTTGGTATGATTGATGATTGCTCATTTTTATGTCTATTTTTTAATGCCTGGCTTGAGATCGACTGACACACCCTCCGAGATCGACCAGTCGATCGCGATCGACGTAATGGGCACCCCTGGTCTGATTCATGGGTGTCAAACTCTGGCCCGCCGCCTGGACAATATTCATGACAAATTTGTGCTTTACTTTAAAGATGTGATTTTTGGTTTTAAACTGTATGAACAAAAATTTGAAAAGGAATTCTACCTTTGCAACCTCATCATTTTATTGGCTAAGTTTTATATTCATAAATGTAAGTTTCTTAATACCCGTCCTATCTTTTGTGCCTTTAAAAAAGATTTAGAACTTTACATTAAAACGCTCTCTACCTCTAACAACAAAAAAGCTGTGAAAACGATGATGCTGTGTTCCAAATTTAAGTTGTTTGATGAATCTGAATAAGCCTACGGCTTTGCATTTTGTTTATTATATATATATATATTTTTTTGTATTCTATTTTTATTATTTTGAACTTACAACCCCCTGGCGCTGTTTTGTACTGTTTTCATAATGTTTTATATTGTTGTTTGACTTACTGTTTGTAATTGTTGAAATTTATAAATAAACCTTTAAAAAAAAAAACCTCTGGCCCGCCGTGTAATTTTATTTGGCCCCTTGAGGCAATATCAATTTAGCATTAGAGCTGGCCCGCCGGTGTTATACAGCGTCGGTGCCGCTGTAACACCGCATTAACCGCTAATACTCATACTTGTGGAGCTCCCCCTGGTGTTGTGGTTGTGGCGGTCATTTACGTTCTGGAAGTAGTTTGACATGTACTTCGGTATCAAGGAGGTGTAGCGGATTTTATAAACTTGGCTCAGTGCAAGTTGTTTGACTCTGTCCTCCACCCTGAGCCAGCCCACTTTGGAGAAGTGGGTTGGATTGAGGTGTGATCTGGGGTGGAGGTCTAAAAGTAACCTGACAAGCATGGTTAGGGATGTTTGGAGTCTAGATTTGAAGGTTTTGTAGGTGCTAGGGTACCAGGAGGTGCAAGCGTAATCGAGAAAGGGTTGAATGAGAGTTCCCGCTAGAGTCTTCGAGGTGCTTTTGTTGACCAGAGAGGAGATTCTGTAGAGAAATCTATATACACACTCAAATATTTCTGTGACCGAAGTATTTTTTCGGTGACCAATGTATTTTTTTCGGTGGTCAAATTTACAACAATTTGACAGAAGTAATGCAGTCTTTGCGCATGCGCGGACCGATCGTTCCTTCCGGTACCGATCGTTCCTTCCGGTACCGATCGTGTAGTGACCCCGGGTCCCGTATGTGACCGTAGGATGGACAAATGTACTACAGTACTAAGACTATAGTGGCCATGAATAGTTAGCTTCGACAGCTTCGGTGCCCAAAGTGCAGCACAGGGGCCGTCTGTGGCCCGTGACCTCTTTGTCATTACAAAAAACAAAAACTCCAGCAAAAATTGGGAAAACGGAAAGAAGTACGATGAGAAAAAGCCAAAATATTGACAACAGCCAATAATAACAACACAAAGCTTTGTCTTGAAAAAACAACAACAAACCATGTGTTTCAATTTTATTCTTTCTACTGCTGCTAGTTGTTGTTTGTGTGGTTCAAGAAGGGGTATCAAACGTACGGACCGCGGGCCGGATCAGGGCCGCGGACAGGTTTTATCCGGCCCGCGGGATGAGTTTGCCAGGTATAAAAATGAGCCAAAATTTTTGAATGAAAGAAACCACTGTTCTAAATGTGTCTACTTTGTTTGTAGATGATGTTGGTGCACCAGTCGAGGAAAATGAGCAAACTACATAAATAACATTCAGTAATTTGATTTTGACATATTTTTTTATCTTGATTGATTGAGAATGAACACCAACGAGTTGACTGATGAACATTATCACATCATTTATTCAGAAAATATAAATAACTACAAATAAAGATGGAATACTATTTATTACCCGCAACATATAAGTGTAAAAAAAACCTAACAACATTTTCAGAATGGGCTTGTTGTATTTTTAAACAAAGAAAACAATCTGAATTTGTCCTTATTTTTAAGTTATCGTGCCGTGATTATACCAGTATTGCCCACCTGGGAGTAGATTTTGCTCCATGTGTGTTATGATCCGCTGCCCGGATCATTTCATATTCTGGTTTTGTTTCGTTTTAGTATTATAATATGCCAATGTTTGCCTTAGTTCCTTGTTTAGTCTGTTTCCTTAGTAACGTATTATTTTTACCTGCCTTGGTTTCCAGACCCACACCTGTTTTGTTAATCACCACCCTTATTTAAGCCTGCCTTTTCTGTTCATTCACTCTCGCATCCTAGTTTGTGCTACACCCAGTCCGTGTTTCGCAACAGTAACGATTTTATATTTCTACTTGCTAGCTTTCATGCTATGCATTTGTTTCCCTCTAACTCCCATGCTAGTAGTTTTTGTTTTGTCTTTTGTGCCTCGTGCAAGTGTTTCTGTTTTTTTCTCTAGCTCCCATGCTAGCGCTTTTGGTTCTTTTCCAGCTCCCATGCTGGTTCAGTTTGTTTTGACTAAGTCTGTTATCTTTTGTTAAATAAATCTATCATGTCTTACCTTCACGCTGTGTTTTAGCCCGACCGCATCCTTGGAAGAACGAACCCGCATTACAATGCCCAGCAATTGTTACAATGTGGCCCCTGATCTAAAATGACTTTGAGACTCCTGATTTAGAGGGAAAGTAAAATGTTGAATTGCAGCTTCATTTGGGCTCTTGAATAAAAAACAACTCCAGAATTTGGTTAAATGTGCATTCCATAAAATGAATTACTCCATAATGTACATGTATATATGTATGTATCAATTATTATCGGGCTGTATGCGGAATATAATAAACTATACATGACAATTAATTTGGAATAATCACAGTCAAGGAGTAGAAACATTAGGCAGAGAAAAAGAGGAAACGGGGGAAGCACCCGACTGCTTTTATCTGCTTTTTACTTGTTCTCATTTATTCACAGGCTTCCATTAACTCTGTGTGTGTGTGTGTGTGTGTGTGTGTGTGTGTGTGTGTGTGTGTGCGTGTGTGTGTGTGTGTGTGTGTGTGTGTGTGTGTGTGTGTGTGTGGTAGAGCGACCCAGGCTAATTTGCAAAAGTCCAAAGACAACATTGAAAAGTGGAATGCAACTGGTCTTCCTCAGACTCTGTGTGTGAGTGTGTGTGTGTGTGTGTGTGTGTGTGTGTGTGTGTGTGTGTGTGTGTGTGTGTGTGTGTGTGTGTGTGTGAGTGTGCGTGTGTGTGCGTGTGTGTGTGTGTGTGTGTTTGTATTTCTATCCTTCTTGAGACATCAACAAGGAAAAGTAGCTTCCATATGAAGAGGTGTAAACAAGTTAAGACATAAATCATGGTCCCAATACAGAAAACCATTGCATCTAATAGAGAATGACTCATTTGCACCCCCTGGTGGTGAAATCTATCAAAATGAGGGTGGTTCCAAAAAGGAGGGATTTTCAAATTGACTGTGTGTCGCTTTTAAAAGTGCTCCCCCTCTGGTCAACATATGAAATAACAAGTGTGTGTAAGAAATTGAAATGCGCCCGCTTTGGCCAAAATGAATTAAATTAAAATAAATAAATATGTATAAAGAGACATACTGTAAATAATGATTAAAAACCAATTACAAACAAAAACAAAAAATTTAATAAATTAAATGAAAACACAGTGTGTCGACTTTTTTCTTATAAAATTGGGAACAATTTGTCATATTCTTTCTGTTTCTGTAATATTGTAATATTTCCTCGTTAAAATTATTACTGTACGTAAAATTATTACTAATGCAAAATGGCAACATTTGTCATATAAAATTCAGACTTCTCACAATATTGCCAATTTTGTTGTTGTTGTAAAAGAGTGACATTTTGTCATCATTTTGCCAAGTGAAATTCCGATTATTATCATGATATTTTGCCAACATTTTAAAGTTTTATCAAAAAAATTGTGACTTTTGTCGAGTAAAATGACAACTTTTATCATAAAATTGCCAAAATTCTAAGCTTATTGTAAAATTCCGACTGTGATTGAGCAAAATTCCAACTTTTATCATAATATTGTACAAATGTTAGGTTTTTTTTTGTAAAATTTAGGATTTTTTCTTGCACAACAGCTTCCACAACAAGCTTTTTTTTATATTTGCATAGTATTTATATATTATTAATGTTGTAAATACAAATCTTTATATATTTAGAAAGGGTGGTTCTAAAGAGGGAGGCATTTTTTGGAGGTCTCAGGAAGGTAAGAAATACAAGAACGTGTGTATGTGTGTGTGTGTGTGTGTGTGTGTGTGTGTGTGTGTGTGTGTGTGTGTGTGCTGAAGGAGAGGGAGAGAGAGAGAGACTATTGATTATTTTAATCCTCCTATTTGTGAGTCGGTGTTCCTGTGGGCTGGCTGCCACGGAGGGGTTGCTAATGGGGTTGAACGCTTCCCTCCTCAAGCCTCGCTCCCCGTCCAATTAACTTAAGGCCGGAATGTAGCAGGAAGGATCGCTGGGGGCTCACAGAGGAGGAGACACTGCTGAGATCCAACCCCAAGCCCACCCCGACATGTCCGACCGACATCAAGAAGCGCTCGTCTGCACCACAAAACCTACTCGGCAAGAATCAGAACTGCTCTCAAGTTCAATCAAAGATCAAGCAAGTTGTTTTCATTCGACCGAGGAGGCTTTTTTATATTCCCGCTATTTGGCTCAAAGGTCAAGTCAAAAAGGCCAGGTGACACTTTTATTTTGTCCAATTTCAACTGAAGCAAATATATTCATTGGGTTGGCATTGGCATTGGGACGTATGCGGCACTTCAGCGCCGCCCTAGTGGCATTCTGGAGCTTTTTCAAAATGTATGAAAAATGGAAAAAAGATGAGGGGAAATAAAACATAAAAAATATATTTTTTGTCCTAATATGGTTTCTGTAGGAGGACAAACATGACACAAACCTCCCTAATTGTTATAAAACACACTGTTTGTATTAAACATGCTTCACTGATTCGAGTATTTGGCAAGCGCCCGTTTTGTCCTACTAATTTTGGCGGTCCTTGAACTCACCGTAGTTTGTTTACATGTATAACTTTCTCCGACTTTCTAAGACGTGTTTTATGCCACTTCTTTTTCTGCCGGGGGTCGGCAACCCGCGGCTCTTTAGCGCCGCCCTAGTGGCTCGCTGGAGCTTTTTCAAAAATGTATGAAAAATGGAAAAAAGATGAGGGGAAATAAAATATTAAAAATATATTTTTTGTCTTAATATGGTTTCTGTAGGAGGACAAACATGACACAAACGTCCCTATTTGTTATAAAATACACTGTTTGTATTAAACATGCTTCACTGATTCGAGTATTTGGCGAGCGCCATTTTGTCCTACTAATTTTGGCGGTCCTTGAACGCACCGTAGTTTGTTTACATGTATAACTTTCTCCGACTTTCTAAGACATGTTTTATGCCACTACTTTTTCTGCCGGGGGTCGGCAATCCACGGCTCTTTAGCGCCGCCCTAGTGGCTCTCTGGAGCTTTTTCAAAAATGTACGAAAAATGGAAAAATATGAGGGGGAAAAAATATAGAAAATATATTTTTTGTTTTAATATGGTTTCTGTAGGAGGACAAACATGACACAAACCTCCCTACTTGTTATAAAGCAAACTGTTTGTATTAAACATGCTTCACTGATTCGAGTATTTGGCGAGTGCCATTTTGTCCTACTAATTTTGGCGGTCCTTGAACGCACCGTGGTTTGTTCACATGTATAACTTTCTCCGACTTTCTAGGACGTGTTTTATGGCACTACTTTTTCTGCCGGGGGTCGGCAATCCGCGGCTCTTTAGCGCCGCCCTAGTGGCTCTCTGGAGCTTTTTCAAAAATGTACGAAAAATGGAAAAATATGAGGGGGGAAAAAATATAGAAAATATATTTTTTGTTTTAATATGGTTTCTGTAGGAGGACAAACATGACACAAACCTCCCTAATTGTTATAAAGCACACTGTTTGTATTAAACATGCTTCACTGATTCGAGTATTTGGCGAGCGCCCGTTTTGTCCTACTAATGTTGGCGGTCCTTGAACTCACCGTAGTTTGTTTACATGTATAACTTTCTCCGACGTTCTAAGACGTGTTTTATGCCACTTCTTTTTCTGCCGGGGGTCGGCAATTCGCGGCTCTTTAGCGCCGCCCTAGTGGCTCTCTGGAGCTTTTTAAAATAATTATGAAAAATGGACAAAAGATGAGGGGAAAAAAATCTAGCAAATATATTTTTTGTTTTAATATGGTTTCTGTAGGAGGACAAACATGACATAAACCTCCCTAATTGTTATAAAGCACACTGTTTTAATTAAACATGCTTCACTGATTCGAGTATTTGGCAAGCGCCCGTTTTGTCCTACTAATTTTGGCGGTCCTTGAACGCACCGTGGGTTGTTTACATGTATAACTTTCTCCGACGTTCTAAGACGTGTTTTATGCCACTTCTTTTTCTGCCGGGGGTCGGCAATCCGCGGCTCTTTAGCGCTGCCCTAGTGGCTCTCTGGAGCTTTTTCAAAAATGTACGAAAAATGGAAAAATATGAGGGGAAAAAAATATTGAAAATATATTTTTTGTTTTAATATGGTTTCTGTAGGAGGACAAAGATGACACAAACCTCTCTAATTGTTATAAAGCACACTGTTTGTATTAAACATGCTTCACTGATTCGAGTATTTGGCGAGCGCCCGTTTTGTCCTACTAATGTTGGCGGTCCTTGAACTCACCGTAGTTTGTTTACATGTATAACTTTCTCCGACGTTCTAAGACGTGTTTTATGCCACTTCTTTTTCTGCCGGGGGTCGGCAATCCGCGGCTCTTTAGCGCCGCCCTAGTGGCTCTCTGAAGCTTTTTCAAAAATGTACAAAAAATGGAAAAATATGAGGGGAAAAAAATATAGAAAATATATTTTTTGTTTTAATATGGTTTCTGTAGGAGGACAAACATGACACAAACCTCCCTAATTGTTATAAAGCACACTGTTTGTATTAAACATGCTTCACTGATTCGAGTGATTGGCAAGCGCCCGTTTTGTCCTACTCATTTTGGCGGTCCTTGAACTCACCGTAGTTTGTTTACATGTATAACTTTCTCCGACGTTCTAAGACGTGTTTTATGCCACTTCTTTTTCTGCCGGGGGTCGGCAACCCGCGGCTCTATGCGGCTCTTTGGCGCCGCCCTAGTGGCTCTCTGGAGCTTTTTCAAAAATGTACGAAAAATGGACAAATATGAGGGGAAAAAAATATAGAAAATATATTTTTGGTGTTAATATGGTTTCTGTAGGAGGACAAAGATGACACAAACCTCCCTAATTGTTATAAATCACACTGTTTGTATTAAACATGCTTCACTGATTCGAGTATTTGGCAAGCGCCCGTTTTGTCCTACTAATTTTGGCGGTCCTTGAACTCACCGTAGTTTGTTTACATGTATAACTTTCTCCGACTTTCTAAGACGTGTTTTATGCCACTTCTTTTTCTGCCGGGGGTCGGCAACCCGCGGCTCTATGTGGCTCTTTAGCGCCGCCCTAGTGGCTCGCTGGAGCTTTTTCAAAAATGTATGACAAATGTAAAAAAGATGAGGGGAAATAAAACATTAAAAATATATTTTTTGTCCTAATATGGTTTCTGTAGGAGGACAAACATGACACAAACCTCTCTAATTGTTACAAAGCACACTGTTTGCATTAAACATGCTTCACTGATTCCAGTATTTGGCAAAAGCCCGTTTTGTCCTACTAATTTTGGCGGTCCTTGAACTCACCGTAGTTTGTTTACGTGTATAACTTTCTCCGACTTTCTAAGACGTGTTTTATGCCACTACTTTTTCTGCCGGGGGTCGGCTTTTTAGCGCCGCCCTAGTGGCTCTCTGGAGCTTTTTAAAAAATGTATGAAAAATGGACAAAATATGAGGGGGAAAAAATCTAGCAAATATATTTTTGGTTTTAATATGGTTTCTGTAGGAGGACAAACATGACACAAACCTCCCTAATTGTTATAAAGCACACTGTTTGTATTAAACATGCTTCACTGATTAGAGTATTTGGTGAGCAGCATTTTGTCCTACTAATTTTGGCGGTCATTGAACTCACCATAGTTTGTTTACATGTATAACTTTCTCCGACTTTCTAAGACGTGTTTTATGCCACTACTTCTTCTGCCGGGGGTCGGCAACCCGCGGCTCTATGCGGCTCTTTAGCGCCGCCCTATTGGCTCTCTGGAGCTTTTAAAAAAAATTATGAAAAATGGACAAAAGATGAAGGGAAAAAATCTGGCAAATATATTTTTTGTTTTAATATGGTTTCTGTAGGAGGACAAACATGACATAAACCTCCCTAATTGTTATAAAGCACACTGTTTGTATTAAACATGCTTCACTGATTCGAGTATTTGGCGAGCAACGTTTTGTCCTACTAATGTTGGCGGTCCTTGAACGCACCGTGGTTTGTTTACATGTATAACTTTCTCCGACGTTCTAAGACGTGTTTTATGCCACTTCTTTTTCTGCCAGGGGTTGGCAATCCGCGGCTCTTTAGCGCCGCCCTAGTGGCTCTCTGGAGCTGTTTCAAAAATGTACGAAAAATGGAAAAATATGAGGGGGAAAAAAATATAGAAAATATATTTTTTGTTTTAATATGGTTTCGACACAAACCTCCCTAATTGTTATAAAGCACATTGATTTTATTAAACATGCTTCACTGATTAGAGTATTTAGTGAGCAGCATTTTGTCCTACTAATTTCGGCAGTCCTTGAACTCACCGTAGTTCGTTTACATGTATAACTTTCTCCGACTTTATAAGACGTGTTTTATGCCACTTCTTTTTCTGTCTCATTTTGTCCACCAAACTTTTAACGTTTGGCATGAATGCACAAAGGTGAGCTGGTACAGCTGGTATTGACTCCAGCGACCCCCCGCGACACCGAAAGGAACAAGCGGTAGAAAATGGATGGATGGAATTGTGGAAATGTATCAAGGAAGGGGTCCATGTAGCTCTTTGGGGCGATTTATTTTTCATGGAACTACTGCGGCAAAATTGACGTCTGTTTGCTCTTCAATTTTTCATCTAAAAGCCTCTAAAATTTGCTTTCACGGGTGGTCCCTGCACACGGACAAAAAGGTGTGATTGTCTTGATTGCATGTTTTTATCTTTCAATTACAGATGGATACAAAAAAAAAATACACACAATAAATGTTTCAAGAACGGAGGCACGACTTTGTCGAGATTTACGCTTTTATTGTCTTCCATGAAGCTGAAGTGTAGAAGGTGTTCGTGTTACAAACTGCTTGCAAAGTACATGACAACAATGGAGCCGCACAAAAGTGGAATGTCGCTTTAAAACTGTCATTTCCATCACATCACGTCCACAATATTATCATTATACCCAGTGTCAAGTCCCTGGCACACATGGCAACAATTAATATATATGAGGCATCCCAAAATATTGTCCAATACAATCATTTGCTGTTGTTCCCTTAGGCAAATGTACAAAATAGCATGCTTGTCTTGTTTGCCAAAACCGCTATCCATATTAGCATTCTTATTTACAGACATTACATTTAAGGATTCACTGTGTCTGATATTTCCAGGATTCACGATACAGCTTTGGCTCACGCCAGAAAATCCCTGTCAGATTTGTGTCCGTGTCAGCCGGGATTTGAAACGTGAGAATGTTCTATGCTTGAGAAATGTACCGGGGGGGCACAGAAAAGCCATGTGGATGCTGTTGCGTTCGGACCAGATGTTCCTCCAAGGGAATTTAAATTGCTGGTCAATCCCAAATTCTTTTGATGACACATAAACTGAGTTTAAATGATCACCCAGAACAGAATAGGTATTTTGCAATTTATGCCAAAGCTTTGGAGAGACCAACCTAAAAAAAACAACACATTCAAATCGCGTCGCCTAGTTGATCTGAAAACCTTACGGGAGCGCTGTCTTCTTCAATACACATGTCTATTGTCCTCCTTAGTTGGGCACAGGAAAAGATAAGAAGGGAGTATTACTACTCCTTACATTCCTAAAGCCAAGGTTAACTAGCAGTGTACCATAGACATGAGATTATAAAATAAAAAGAGTACAAATGGAAAACACTAGCTATTTCAAATACGACTATTTATTTAAAGAAATACCTCTTAAATATGGATATATGTAGGTATCTATCTCCGTCAGTGCCCAGCAGCCACAAGACATTGAAACAGCGTTGAGAACTTGCTGAATTAGGACGTGAGCAACTCAAACCTAACGTTGAAACAACATGCTGTTTGACGGCGTTTAATCAATGTTAGGTTCTGACGTTGATTTGTTTGGTCAATTCTCAACCAATATTCTACAACACAAATAGAATGTTGAAACGACATGCTTTTGATGACGTTCAACCCTTGTGTGGTGTTCGGGTCTGGGGAACCCGTTTTCATTTTTTATTAAAAGAAAAATGATACAATTAGTTAGTTTTTCAAACTGAGACTCACTGACTTTGGCTCATTTTCTGTGAAGAACATATATCAGAATAGATATTTAATGACCACACACCATACACCCCCTTACACATTTCTATTACATATAAGATGTCCGGGTCCACTAGACCCAGGGCTAATAGAAGTGTGGGAATTGATGTTCTGTGTACCACACACAACCACCCACCCACTATGTACCTAGTAACATTTACCAGCCATGTAATGCACGCTCAACAAAACAGAAAAGGACAAGCGGTAGCAAATAGATGGATGGAACACCATCCTCCACACGACATTTCCGCTCCGGACAGGCTAACCTCCTCCAACCTCAGAGGACAAAGCTACAAACAATGGGAGACCAGGCTTGCTGCTCCGCCGCTTTCAGTCTGTGGAACGGTCTCCCTGACCACCTGAGGCACCACAGACTGTGAATGCTTTTAAAAAAGGCTTAAAAACCCTTATTTAAAAAAAATTACTAATACAAGTGTGAAAAATTCTGTTTTGTGTACCACACACACACACACAAACACACACTCACAGCAGGCCTAGACAGGAGGACGACAGAGTGTAGGTGCACAGAACATCAGAGGGTCAAATGTGCGAGAAAATGAGAGCAGACAGTGTTGACAAATAATCTTGCAACCTTGTGTGGGAACCGCGGGTGCAGAAACACAAAAGAAGAATCCCTGTGGGATGCAGAAACTGGCAGAGAAATTTTCCGTGCAACGTTCATATTGTTGTTATTCAGCCGGCGTTGGTGGGTCTGATGGACCCCTTAAATTTTGTGGCTTTTAATGCCTCACGATCAAACACTTTTATGTTAAAATACTGAACAAATGTTTATTAGGATCAGGTAAATATCTGTCCAGTATTTTGGCTGAGTAACAACAATATGAACATTACACAACGGTTAATCAATGCTGGGTTGTTATGTTGATCTGACCATTGAAATTTGATCATTTCTCCACCAATATTCTACAATACAAACATATCGTTGAAACAACACACTTTTTGACGACGTTTAATCAATGTTGGGTTCTGACGTTGACCTGGCCATTGAAATGTGGTCATTTCCCAAACAATATTTTCCGACGCAAATACAATGTTGAAACATACTTTTTGACAAGGTTTAATCAATGTGGGCGTCAATCAATGTGATTTGTTTTCCCGTGGTGCCAAGCGACTGGATCGGACATGGCGCGAAGGTAAAAACATGATTTCAATTTTAACTCGGAAAAAAAGGAAATAACAAAAGGCTCTCAGCAGAGGTTCAAAACTTGGCTAAGAAAACAAAACTACCTCAAAGGTAAAACTATGGACATAAAACAACATTTTCAAGCTATGGCATGAATAAAGAAAACTTACATGGAACGAGAAAAGTTCCAAGTAAGGCTGACTGCCTGGCAACTACAGGCTTAAATAGACGTAACCTGATTATAGGTATACATATATATGTATATGTGTGTATATATATACATATATGTATATATATGCATATATATGTATATATGCAGATATATGTGTGTGTGTATATATATATATATATATATAGTATATATGTATATATACATGTATATATATACATACATATATCTGTATATATACATATATACATACACATATATATATACACACACATATATATGTATATATATACATATATACATATCTTATATATGTATATATACATATATATGTATATATACACATATAAAAATATATGTATACATATATATATACACACGTGTGTATATATATATATATATATATATATATAAATGTGCATTTACATATATATGTATATGTATGTGTGTGTATATATATGTATATACATGCATACATACATTATTATATGTATGTATATATATATATATATACTGTATATATATATATATGTATATATGTAAATTTTTGGCATATTTCAAAACAGTTTTTGAGGCCATCTGAGCGCTAAATTGCTGTGCGTGTATGTCATACGCCAGCAGCCAAGAGGAGCTTTTTGTAACCTGTTTTGGAAAAGACTCAAAATCACTTTTATACCAAATAATTAATTGTGAGAATTGGTTTGAATCAAACAAATGGAGACACGAAATCAAATCATCACCCCCAAGAATCAGATTTGAATTGAATGAGTTGCTGTAAGATTCTTATTCCTAATATGTACTATTTACCTTTTGTCCATGTTATTACTTATTATTTCTGTCCAATTTTACTCATTTATTTATATTACAGAATAAACTATATACACACACACTTTTAGTGCTACTATTACATAATCTTTACTGTTTTTCCTTCAAAAAAACCCCAAAAATACACATGTACATGTTAAACAGATCACCCGCTGCGATACGGAAAAGGGGGAAGACGAACAAACTCTGCTTCTTCCTACTTCTTTTTGGACATGTTGAATCATGCAATCGTAACCACGTGATGCACAGGTGATGCACAGGTGATGCACAGGTGATGCACAGGCGATGCACACCTCAACATAATCTTGTGTTTGCATATGGACGTAGAAATACAACACATAGACATTTCTTCTTGTTATGCAATGGAGTTGCAGGCGTTATCTGCTGCTATCAATGTCAATGTTCAGGTCTGTCGATTCCTCGTTTCATTCTTCATCTGTGTGTGTGTGCGTGCGTGTGTGTGTGTGTGTGTGTGTGTGTGTGTGTGTGTGTGTGTGTGTGTGTGTGTGTGTGTGTCGAAGCAAATGTGAAGAAGACCCATTAAATGCGAGCTTACACACATTGTTAATGGCACACGACTACAACTAACCAAGCGATTTTTTTTTTTGTCTGAGGTAAATGTTAACTGGTGACATCATCAGTGATGTGCGGTCAGGAAGGGCAGGTAAGGCGTTATGTCGTCATGAAAAAACAAAACAAAAAATTAAATTAATATGATAACGTTAAATAAATTACAAAAATATTGGTAATGTACATAATTGCACATTTAACATTTTTATTACTGTATTACCAGTATGATTTCAATTGTTTTGGAATATTTTCCAATTTAAAAATTGCACCTTTTCAAGCACAGTGGAGAAATCAGAGCGTATATATATATATGTATATATATATATATATATATATATATATATATATATATATACATATATATATATGTATGTATGGATATATATATATATATATACACATATATGTGTATATATGTATATATTTATACATACTATAAGTATATATATATACATATATACTGTATATAGATATATATACTGTATATATATATACATATATTTATGTGTGTAGATATGTATTTATATACATATACATACTTTATATATATATAAATATATACTGTGTATATATATACATATATATACTATATATACTGTATATACATACATACATACATACATACATATATATATATATACTGAATTTATATACATATATATAAATATATAATCATATATATACTGTGTATAAATATATATACATATATATACTGTATATATATACATATATACTGTATATATATAAATATATACTGTATATATATATATACATATATACTGTATATATATAAATATATACTGTATATATATACATATATACTGTATGTATAAATATATACATACATACACACACACATATATGTATATAAATGTATGTGTGTATGTATAGATATATATACATTAATGTATGTGTGTGTATAAATATATATATATACTGTACATACATAAATATATATATACATATATATACCATATGTATATATATATATATATATATATATATATATATATATATATATATATAAATATATATACACAGACATACATACACATATATATACGCACATATATATATGTATATATATATATACGTATGTATATATATATATATATACACATATATGTGTATATATGTATATATTTATACATACTATAAGTATATATATACATATATACTGTATATAGATATATATACTGTATATATATATACATATATTTATGTGTGTAGATATGTATTTATATACATATACATACTTTATATATATATAAATATATACTGTGTATATATATACATATATATACTATATATACTGTATATACATACATACATACATACATACATACATATATATATATATACTGAATTTATATACATATATATAAATATATAATCATATATATACTGTGTATAAATATATATACATATATATACTGTATATATATACATATATACTGTATATATATAAATATATACTGTATATATATACATATATACTGTATATATATAAATATATACTGTATATATATATACATATATACTGTATGTATAAATATATACATACATACACACACACACACATATATGTATATAAATGTATGTGTGTATGTATATATATATACATTAATGTATGTGTGTGTATAAATATATATATACTGTACATACATAAATATATATATACATATATATACCATATGTATATATATATATATATATATATATATACATATATATATATATATATAAATATATATACACAGACATACATACACATATATATACGCACATATATATATGTATATATATATATATACGTATATATGTGTATGTATGTATATATGGTATATTTATATAAACAGTATATATGTATATATATACATATATACACACACCCATACATATATATGTGTGTGCGTGTATACATATATATATATATATATATATATATATATATATATATATATATATATATATATATATATATATATATTCTGTGTATATATACACACACGTCAAAAACATTTTTTAGCCCAATGTGGCCCCCCAGTTGAAAAGTTTGGACACCCCAGGTCTAATGTAAACAGCGTGATGTCATTACTCTTGCAAAGAAATGTACAGTAACCTGGCATACTGTACCTGACTTTGTCATCATCTTGAAATTGATTACAGCACAACCATTTGATGTAATAATACCAACAAAAACAAAAAGGAGTCAGTGCCACACCAACCCTGAACCTCACCGCACATTACAGGATGTAATAATATAAGCATTTTTTTCATTTTATAGAAATTGTCTTCACTGACATAATGGAATCATGGCCGAGGTAAAGTGCAGACGTCAGTCGGGGTAGATGAGGAAGCCAGAGAAGGTGCTGTATTTGTTGGTATTCCCGCCGTGAACTTTGCCCCCGTCCAGTTGCACGCACACCTCGTCCCCCACGTCCAGGTGCAGGATGACACTGTTGGAGGCGTAGTCGTAATTCTGGTCCGCGTCTTGGGCGATGGCACTGGCCCTCACCTGGGGGGAAAAATATAAATAAACAATGAAATGTCAATCAATCCATCAATCAATGTTCATCTATATAGCCCTAAATCACAAGTGTCTCAAAGGGCTGCACAAGCTACAACGACATCCGCGGTACAGAGCCCACATATGGGCAAGGAAAAACTCACCCCAGTGGGACGTCGATGATATGGTTAAAAAAAAAAAAAATACGGAAAAAACAGGGAAGCAGAACAGCTAATTGGAGTGATATCATTTAACTAAGTTGACTCCGAGTTAAGACCATAATAAAAAAAAAAAGTCATGTGCTTATTCTTAGAATCACCATAGCAACTGGGGACAGAAAAAGGCAATCTCTCTTTACCCAGATGAAAGTAAAAGTGTTAACATGGTTTTTTTGGTTAATATATATATATATATATGTATATATATATATATATATATATATATATATATATATATATATATATATATATATATATATATAGGGCACGCTGGAGCCCTGCCCAAGATGGCGGCAAGGAGGCGGAGAATGCGGCTGAGCGGAGAGGCGGGGCGTGCTGGGAGCGCCGCCGCAATCTAGATCAGGTGCGTGGCTCGCACACCAGCAAACAATCTACGTATCTCCTCGCAGTGTATAAAAGGGGAGAAGGAGGAGAGATCGGAGCAGAAGGAGGAGGGTCCGCAGCAGAGAATGGAGAGCAACCGGAAGCAAGATGCGGGAGACGAGGAGCGAGACGCGGAGCGCGAGCAGTGGGAGCGACGACGGTGAGAAAGACATCTGTTATTGAAAAACAAAATAGTCAAACCTGCTAGAAAGCAATGTCCTTCCTGGGTGGTTAGTGGAACCCGAGCGACGACAGGGAAAGTATCTATATATATCAATATTCATCCATCCATTTTTTACCGCTTATTCCCTTTGGGGTCGCGGGGGGCGCCGGTGCCTGTCTCAGCTACAATCGGGCGGAAGGCGGAGTATACCCTGGACAAGTCGCCACCTCATCGCAGAGCCAACACAGATAGACAAACAACATTCACCTAACATGCACACACTATATATATATGTATATATATATATTTTTTTAAGCAAAAGCAATTAAGTACAATAATAAAAACATTACTGCCAGAGTCATTGCGTATGTTTGGATACAGTAGTTTACATGAACATGTTGTTACATTTTCTTATTAGTCAACATCAGAAATTTCACGACATACTGATATTGCAAACAGCTAAAATTATACACAAAAGGACTCTACAATCTGCTACCCAAGAATATACAACAATTTCAAACCCCGTTTCCATATAAGTTGGGAAATTGCGTTAGATGTAAATATAAACAGAATACAATCATTTGCAAATCCTTTTCAACCCATATTCAGTTGAATATGCTACAAAGACAACATATTTGAGGTTCAAACTCATAAACTTTACGTATTTTTTTTGCAAATAATAATTAACTTTGAATTTCATGGCTGCAACACATGCCAAAGTAGTTGGGAAAGGGCATGTTCACCACTGTGTTACATCACCTTTTTCTTTTAACAACACTCAATAAATGTTTGGGAACTGAGGAAACTAATTGTTGAAGCTTTGAAAGTGGAATTCTTTCCCATTCTTGTTTTATGTAGAGCTTCAGTCGTTCAACAGTCCGGGGTCTCCGCTGTCGTATTTTACGCTTCATAATGCGCCACACATTTTCCATGGGAGACAGGTCTGGACTGCATGTGGGCCAGGAAAGTACCAGCACTCTTCTTTTACGAAGCCACGCTGTTGTAACACGTGCTGAATGTGGCTTGGCATTGTCCTGCTGAAATAAGCAGGGGCGTCCATGGAAAAGACGGCGCTTAGATGGCAGCATATGTTGTTCCAAAACCTGTATGTACCTTTCAGCATTAATTGTGCCTTCACAGATGTGTAAGTTACTCATGCCTTGGGCACTAATGCACCCCCATACCATCACAGATGCTGGCTTTTCAACTTTGCGTCGATAACAGTCTGGATGGTTCTTTTCCCCTTTGGTCCGGATGACACAATGTCGAATATTTCCAAAAACAATTTGAAATGTGGACTCGTCAGACCACAGAACACTTTTCCACTTCAACAGTCCATCTTAGATGATCTTGGGCCCAGAGAAGCTGGCGGCATTTCTGGATGTTGTTGATAAATGGCTTTCACTTTGCATAGTAGAGCTTTAACTTGCACTTACAGATGTAGCGACAAACTGTATTTAGCGACAGTGGTTTTCTGAAGTGCTCCTGAGCCCATGTGGTGATATCCTTTTGAGATTGATGTCTGTTTTTGATACAGTGCCTTCTGAGGGATCAAAGGTCACGGTCATTCAATGTTGGTTTCCGGCCATGCCGCTTACATGGAGAGATTTCTCCAGATTCTTTGAATCTTTTGATGATATTATGGACCGTAGATGTTGAAATCCCTAAATTTCTTGCAATTGCACTTTGAGAAACGTTGTTCTTAAACTGTTTGACTATTTGCTCACGCAGTTGTGGACAAAGGGGTGTACCTCGCCCCATCCTTTCTTGTGAAAGACTGAGCATTTTTTGGGAAGCTGTTTTTATACCCAATCATGGCACCCACCTGTTCCCAATTAGCCTGCACACCTGTGGGATGTTCCATATAAGTGTTTGATGACTTTATCAGTATTTATGGCCACCTTTCCCAACTTCTTTGTCACGTGTTGCTGGCGTCAAATTCTAAAGTTAATGATTTTTTTGCAAAAAAAAAATAAAGTTTATGAGTTTGAACATCAAATATGTTGTCTTTGTAACATATTCAACTGAATATGGGTTGAAAATGATTTGTAAATCATTGTATTCTGTTATATTTACATCTAACACAATCTCCCAACTCATATGGAAACAGGGTTTGTATACAGCATTATGGAATCCACAGTACTTGTAGTAGTATGGACCAAAACTGATATCCTGCTATTTCAAGGTTGTATCGCCCTATACGATTTTAAACAAATTGTTTAGTTTAAACACATTTCCTCTCAAGATGGAAAGAACGGAAACAAAAGTTCTCTACTGACGCATGACATTTCTAGGCTTTCGCGGGCCAGATCTAGGCCCCCCGGGTCTTGAATTTTGACATTTGTGGGTCATACCAAAAATGTGGTCTTACACGAAAACTGAAAAATCAATGTCAGTTGAATTCATCTGTTCCGGCAAACTAGATGTACATACAAATAACATCATTAAGGTGTATTAAATATATTAATTAGAATGTACATTTCCTGTAGGAGTGTGCGGATGTTGGAACGGTTCGAATCGGTTGAGAAATGTGGAAAATGGAGTCGGTTGTATATTTTCCATTCACTGTCAAGGGGCAGGAAATTCCATCCATCCATTTTCTACCACTTATTCCCTTTCGGGGTCGCGGGGTGCGCTGGCTACAATCGGGCGGAAGGCGGGGTACACCCTGGACAAGTCGCCACCTCATCGCAGGGCCAACACAGATAGACAGACAACATTCACACTCACATTCACACACTAGGGCCCATTTAGTGTTGCCAATCAACCTATCCCCATCAATCAATCAATCAATGTTTATTTATATAGCCCCAAATCACAAATGTCTCAAAGGACTGCACAAATCATTACGACTACGACATCCTTGGAAGAACCCACAAAAGGGCAAGGAAAACTCACACCCAGTGGGCAGGGAGAATTCACATCCAGTGGGACGCCAGTGACAATGATGACTATGAGAAACCTTGGAGAGGACCTCAGATGTGGGCAACCCCCCCTCTCTAGGGGACCGAAAGCAATGGATGTCGAGCGGGTCTAACATGATACTGTGAAAGTTCAATCTATAGTGGCTCCAACACACCCGCGAGAGTTCAGTTCAAGCGGATCCAAGACAGCAGCGAGAGTCCCGTCCACAGGAAACCATCTCAAGCGGATCAGCAGCGTAGAGACGTCCCCAACCGATACAGGCGAGCGGTCCATCCTGGGTCTCGACTCTGGACAGCCAGTACTTCATCCATGGTCATCGGACCGGACCCCCTCCACAAGGGAGGGGGGGACATAGGAGAAAGAAAAGAAGCGGCAGATCAACTGGTCTAAAAAGGAGGTCTATTTAAAGGCTAGAGTATACAGATGAGTTTTAAGGTGAGACTTAAATGCTTCTACTGAGGTAGCATCTGGAACTGTTACCGGGAGGGCATTCCAGAGTACTGGAGCCCGAACGGAAAACGCTCTATAGCCCGCAGACTTTTTTTGGGCTCTAGGAATCACTAATAAGCCGGAGTCTTTTGAACGCAGATTTCTTGCCGGGACATATGGTACAATACAATCGGCAAGATAGGATGGAGCTAGACCGTGTAGTATTTTATACGTAAGTAGTAAAACCTTAAAGTCACATCTTAAGTGCACAGGAAGCCAGTGCAGGTGCATGTCTTTGGAAGTGGGAGGAAGCCGGAGTACCTGGAGGGAACCCACGCAGTCACGGGGAGAACATGCAAAACTCCACACAGAAAGATCCCGAGCCTGGATTTGAACCCAGGACTGCAGGAACTTCGTATTGTGAGGCAGACGCACTAACCCCTCTGCCACCGTGAAGCCCGGGCAGGAAATTATTCCGGGAAAACTAGGAATTCTGGGTAAATGAAAATATATGGGAGGAGCAGTGTGGGTGGATGGTTGAAATTGGGTTAAAAAAAAAATGGAGCAAAAGTTTGAGGATATTTTTTAATTCTATTACATTTTAATTAAGTTTTTTCATTCGTTTGAATGGGAATTCCCTCGAAATTTCGGGAAAAACAGGATTTTTTTTTACAAAAATAGATAATGCCATAATTGTCCGAGATAATATGGATTTTTCCAAATGGTTGTTTGGTACAGTTTGAATTTCATTGGGTACCTCAAAAAGTAAATGATTATTTGCAAAAATTATCAGTATGAACATGAAATATGTTGTCTTTGTAGCATATTCAACTGAATATTTGGATTTGCAAATCATTGTATTCTGTTTATATTTACATCTAACACAATCTCCCAACTCATATGGAAACGGGGTTTGTACTTTTGAGTTTGAGTTTGAGTTTGAGTTTATTTGGAACATGCAAGCATACAACATGATACGTCACAATTTCCAGTTTCTCTTTTCAACATGTTCGAAAAGGAGGAGGAAGAAGCAGAGCTTATTTAATCCCACCCCTTTTCTTTACATAACAGTTGCTAAAACTTTTGTTCACTTCCTGTTCTCAATGTATTCACAATGTATACTCCATAAGTAATAAGTATCAATCAATCAATCAATGCTTACTTATATAGCCCTAAATCACTAGTGTCTCAAAGGGCTGCACAAACCACTACGACATCCTCGGTAGGCCCACATAAGGGCAAGGAAAACTCACACCCAGTGGGACGTCGGTGACAATAATGACTATGAGAACCTTGGAGAGGAGGAAAGCAATGGATGTCGAGCGGGTCTAACATGATACTGTGAAAGTTCAATCCACAATGGATCCAACACAGTCGCGAGAGTCCAGTCCAAAGCGGATCCAACACAGCAGCGAGAGTCCAGTCCAAAGCGGATCCAACACAGCAGCGAGAGTCCCGTTCACAGCGGAGCCAGCAGGAAACCATCCCAAGCGGAGGCGGATCAGCAGCGCAGAGATGTCCCCAGCCGATACACAGGCAAGCACTACATGGCCACCGGATCGGACCGGACCCCCTCCACAAGGGAGAGTGGGACATAGGAGAAAAAGAAAAGAAACTGCAGATCAACTGGTCTAAAAAGGGAGTCTATTTAAAGGCTAGAGTATACAAATGAGTTTTAAGGTGAGACTTAAATGCTTCTACTGAGGTAGCATCTGGAACTGTTACCGGGAGGGCATTCCAGAGTACTGGAGCCCGAAATGAAAAAGCTCTATAGCCCGCAGACTTTTTTTGGGCTTTGGGAATCACTAATAAGTCCTTTGAACGCAGATTTCTTGCCAGGACATATGGTACAATACAATCGGCAAGATAGGATGGAGCTAGACCGTGTAGTATTTTATACGTAAGTAGTAAAACCTTAAAGTCACATCTTAAGTGCACAGGAAGCCAGTGCAGGTGAGCCAGTACAGGCGTAATGTGATCAAACTTTCTTGTTCTTGTCAAAAGTCTAGCAGCCGCATTTTGTACCAACTGTAATCTTTTAATGCTAGACATGGGGAGACCCGAAAATAATACGTTACAGTAATCGAGGCGAGACGTAACAAACGCATGGATAACGATCTCAGCGTCTTTAGTGGACAGAATGGAGCGAATTTTAGCGATATTACGGAGATGAAAGAAGGCCGTTTTAGTAACGCTTTTAATGTGTGCCTCAAAGGAGAGAGTTGGGTGGAAGATAATACCCAGATTCTTTACCGTGTCGCCTTGTTTAATTGTTTGGTTGTCAAATGTTAGAGTTGTATTATTAAATAGAGTTCGGTGTCTAGCAGGACCGATAATCAGCATTTCCGTTTTTTTGGCGTTGAGTTGCAAAAAGTTAGCATACATCCATTGTTTAATTTCATTAAGACACGCCTCCAGCTGACTACAATCCGAGTGAGTAAAATCAGAATGTCCATCATGGTTCTTCATTGTTGTACTTTGTTAACACTTCCAGTTTGAAGAGTTTCTTGAAGTGGATCATATTAGTACATTGTTTGATTGCTTTGCTTAATCCATTCCATAATTTAATTCCACATACTGATATACTGAAGGTTTTAAGTGTTGTACGTGCATACAAATGCTTTAAATTACATTTTTCTTTAAGATTATATTTCTCTTCTTTTGTATTATTCTAACTGATCTTTTTTGTAATAATGTTAGTGAATGAAGTGTACTTTTGTAATTATTTCCCCATATTTCTACACAGTAACTCAGATATGGTAACCCTAGCGAGCAGTAGAGAATATAAAGTGATTTTTGGTCTACAACATATTTGGCTTTATTCATTATTGATGTATTTGTTGCAACTTTATGTTGTATATTTTTTTACATGAGATTTCCAGTTCAATTTATCATCAATCATTATACCTAGAAATTTGGTTTCATTTACTCTTTCAATTTCTATTCCGTCTATTTGTATGTCAATCAATCAATCAATCAATCAATGTTTACTTATATAGCCCTAAATCACTAGTGTCTCAAAGGGCTGCACAAACCACTACAACATCCTCGGTAGGCCCACATAAGGGCAAGGAAAACTCACACCCAGTGGGACGTCGGTGACAGTGATGACTATGAGAACCTTGGAGAGGAGGAAAGCAATGGATGTCGAGCGGGTCTAACATGATACTGTGAAAGTTCAATCCATAATGGATCCAACACAGTCGCGAGAGTCCAGTCCAAAGCGGATCCAACACAGCACCGAGAGTCCCGTTCACAGCGGAGCCAGCAGGAAATCATCCCAAGCGGAGGCGGATCAGCAGCGCAGAGATGTCCCCAGCCGATACACAGGCAAGCAGTACATGGCCACCGGATCGGACCGGACTCCTTCCACAAGGGAGAGTGGGACATAGAAGAATAAGAAAAGAAACGGCAGATCAACTGGTCTAAAAAGGGAGTCTATTTAAAGGCTAGAGTATACAAATGAGTTTTAAGGTGAGACTTAAATGCTTCTACTGAGGTGGCATCTCGAACTTTTACCGGGAGGGCATTCCAGAGTACTGGAGCCCGAAATGAAAACGCCCTATAGCCCGCAGACTTTTTTTGGGCTTTGGGAATCACTAATAAGCCGGAGTCTTTTGAACGCAGATTTCTTGCCAGGACATATGGTACAATACAATCGGCAAGATAGGATGGAGCTAGACCGTGTAGTATTTTATACGTAAGTAGTAAAACCTTAAAGTCACATCTTAAGTGCACAGGAAGCCAGTGCAGGTGAGCCAGTACAGGCGTAATGTGATCAAACTTTCTTGTTCTTGTCAAAAGTCTAGCAGCCGCATTTTGTACCAACTGTAATCTTTTAATGCTAGACATGGGGAGACCCGAAAATAATACGTTACAGTAATCGAGGCGAGACGTAACAAACGCATGGATAACGATCTCAGCGTCTTTAGTGGACAGAATGGAGCGAATTTTAGCGATATTACGGAGATGAAAGAAGGCCGTTTTAGTAACGCTTTTAATGTGTGCCTCAAAGGAGAGAGTTGGGTCGAAGATAATACCCAGATTCTTTACCGTGTCGCCTTGTTTAATTGTTTGGTTGTCAAATGTTAGAGTTGTATTATTAAATAGAGTTCGGTGTCTAGCAGGACCGATAATCAGCATTTCCGTTTTTTTGGCGTTGAGTTGCAAAAAGTTAGCGGACATCCATTGTTTAATTTCATTAAGACACGCCTCCAGCTGACTACAATCCGAGTGAGTAAAATCAGAATGTTTATCATGGTTCTTTATTGTTGTACTTTGTTAACACTTCCAGTTTGAAGAGTTTCTTGAAGTGGATCATATTAGTACATTGTTTGATTGCTTTGCTTAATCCATTCCATAATTTAATTCCACATACTGATATACTGAAGGTTTTAAGTGTTGTACGTGCATACAAATGTTTTAAATTACATTTTTCTCTAAGATTATATTGCTCTTCTTTTGTATTATTCTAACTGATCTTTTTTGTAATACTGTTAGTGAATGAAGTGTTCTTTTGTAATTATTTCCCCATATTTCTACACAGTAACTCCGATATGGTAACACTAGTGAGCAGTAGAGAATATAAAGTGATTTTTGGTCTACAACATATTTGGCTTTATTCATTATTGATGTATTTCTTGCAACTTTATGTTGTACATTTTTTACATGAGATTTCCAGTTCAATTTATCATCAATCATTATACCTAGAAATTTGGTTTCATTTACTCTTTCAATTTCTATTCCGTCTATTTGTATTTGTGTTTGACTTTCTTTTCTACTGTTACCAAATAGCATTATTTTAGTTTTACTGAGATTCATTGATAGTCTGTTTTTGTCATGACAATAAAGACCTCCCTACCTTCCTTATGGACCTGGGAAACATTCCTGTTCATACAGTAATCAAAACAAGTTCCTTCAACCGCAATAAAGGCTGCAGAAAGTGAAGAATTAATGACGGGTCGGAGGCGTCGTTCCTCATCCTGTTAGCTCACATGAGGGCGGCTGCGCTGATGAATAAACATGATCCCGGGCCCGCGGCCATATTGAAGGAAAAAGGCGACATGTGATGATGTGCACCCTTGTTTACACGAGCGCTAACAAATGCCATCTAATGATGTCTTCTTAGATAACAATGCCTCCACGCGTTTCATTACGAAGGCACCCACAGCTGCCGCTAAATGTTTGTTCCTTCCTCTCACAATCGCACACTTTTCCTCCAAGGATTTATTGTCAAGGCAGGGAGATTGTTGCATTCATTATGCTGATGGGCAGCTCCCATTTCTTTGTTTGTAAGGAATCGAACCGCCGTTGGATTAGTAAGCGACGATTCAGGCTCGCAATCAAACCACGTTCATTTAAAGGGGAACATTATAGAACATTAGAAAACAGCATTGAATGATATTTGTTTCCTTGATTAATCTTGTAATGAGTGCGACTATTACAATTGAGAAATTACATACCCGTAACTTTAAATCTGTGGACGGCCTCTGGAAAAGAGCGTACATGAGAGCGGTGGCGTGTGGGTGCTGTGATTTTTGTGATGCGAACAGCAGATATTATTATTATTATTATTTATCAATGTACACATGTTAAAGGGGAACATTATAGAACATTAGAAAACAGCATTGAATAATATTTGTTTCCTTGATTAATCTTGTAATGAGTGCGACTATTACAAAAAAAGAGCGTACATGAGAGCGGTGGCGTGTGGGTGCTGTGATTTTTGGGATGCGAACAGCAGATATTATTATTATTATTTATCAATGTACACATGTTAAAGGGGAACATTATCACCAGACCTATGTAAGCGTCAATATATACTTTGATCTTGCAGAAAAAAGACCATATGTTTTTTCAACTGATTTCCCAACTCTAAATGGGTGAATTTGGCGATTTAAAAGCCTTTCAATTGTTTGCTGTCGGAGCGATGACCTTTCACACGTGACATTACAATTGGAAGAAATCCGCCATTTTCTCAAACACATTACACACACAAGTCAAATCAGCTCTGTTATTTTCCGTTTTTTTGACTGTTTTCCGTACCTTGGAGACATTATGCCTTGTCGTGGTGTAACAACACGATCAGGGACGGATTCAAGTTGTCTTACGTGTGCATCGATTGGCACGGCATGCTAATCGATGCTAACATGCTATTTAGGCTAGCTGTATGTACATATTGCATGGTTATGCCTCATTTGTGTCAGGCTTGGACATGGATTGTGTGCGCTCCTTCGACGCAGCGGGATTACGGGACGAGCCAGGCGTGAATTCAGGTACATGATATTTATTAAATAAACAAACAGACTACAAAAAGGCAAACCAAGGACGTGCTCTGTGGCGGATAATAATCGATATTATACTTAAAACAAAACAGCACAATGGCATGACTATATACAAACAAAAAAAAACTAGCACTGTGGCATGAATACATAAACTTACAAGGCATGGAACTGTGGACGAGGGCGTGAAGGTTGGAACAGCATGGGTAGGGTGCGTGCGAGTGTGAAGATCCCAGAAAGCAGACAAGAAAAAGAGTGACTTAAGTAGCTGTGATGATTAGTGAAAACAGGTGAGGCTGAGAACAGGGACGTGAAATGACAGGTGAAAAGTAATGAGTTGGCATGGAAACAAACAAAACCAGGAAGTGCAAAACGTGACTGAATGTCCAAAATCAAAACATAACATGACTCAATAAAACATGGTCCATAGGTGTGACAATTTGTAGCTATATTTGCATCCAGCCTTTCCCTCCACCCACATTTAATGCCAAACAAACACATACCAATCGACGGATTCAAGTTGCACCAGTGGTCAAAAGATGCGAAAGTTTGTTCTGCACATTTTACCGACGATAGCGATGCTACGACAGAGATGTGTGGATATCCTGCGACACTCAAAGCAGATGCATTTCCAACGATAAAGTCAACAAAACCAGAAAGGTGAGTTTTGTTGATGTTATTGACTTATGTGCTAATCAGACATATTTGGTCACGGCATGACTGCCAGCTAATCCATGCTAACATGCTATTTAGGCTAGCCGTATGTACATTTGTAGCTATATTTGCATCCAGCCTTTCCCTCCACCCACATTTAATGCCAAACAAAAACATACCAATCGATGGATTCAAGTTGCACCAGTGGTCAAAAGATGCAAAGGTCCCTCGTTTGTTCTGCACATTTTACCGACGATAGCGATGCTAGGACAGAGATGTGTGTATATCCTGCGACACTCAAAGCAGATGCATTTCCAACGATAAAGTCAACGAAACCACAAAGGTGAGTTTTGTTATTGACTTATGTGCTACTCAGACATATTTGGTCGCGGCATGACTGCCAGCTAATCCATGCTAACGTGCTATTTAGGCTAGCTGTATGTACATTTGTAGCTATTTTTGCATCCAGCCTTTCCCTCCACCCACATTTAATGCCAAACCAACACATACCAATCGACGGATTTCAGTTGCTCCAGTGGTCAAAAGACGCAAACGTTGGTTAGAAGGCGATCGCCGAATAGCTTCAATAGCTATTCGCTCAATAGCTTCAGTTTCTTCTTCAATTTCGTTTTCGCTATCTGCCTCCACACTCCAACCATCTGTTTCAATACATGCGTAATCTGTTGAATCGCTTAAGCCGCTGAAATCCGAGTCTGAATCCGAGCTAATGTCGCTATATCTTGCTGTTCTATCCGCCATGTTTGTTTGTATTGGCAGCACTATGTGACGTCACAGGAAAATGGACAGGTGGATTTACATATAGCGAAAATCAGGCACTTTAAAGCTTTTTTTCGGGATATTCCATGATGGGTAAAATTTTGAAAAAAACTTCGAAAAAAATAAGCCACTGGGAACTGATTTTTATTGTTTTTAACCCTTCTGAAATTGTGATAATGTTCCCCTTTAATGACTGCAATTATGAGAACCACTTCTTTCCTGTCTCCTGCAAGGAACACCTCCAGGCTTTCTAGTAAACAGTAAACAAAAACCACGAGTAGAGATGTAAACTGTTGTGTTTGGACCAGATGTCCCTCCGAGGGAATTTAAGTTGCTGGTCCATCCCAAGTTCTTTTGATGACACATAAGCTGATTTTAAATGATAACCCAGAACAGAATAGGTATTTTGCATATTTATTCCAAAGCTTTGGAGAGACCAACCTAAAAAGCAACACATTCAATTCGCCTCGCCTAAGTTGAACTGAAAACACTACGGAAGTCTTGTCTTTTCCAATACGCCACTAGACCCCACCCTTCAGAGCGAATACACTTATCTATTGTTTTCCTCAGCTGGAGACAGAAAGAAATAGGAAGGAGTATTGCTACTCCTGCATTCCAAGCTCAAGGTAGTCTACAATGTGTCATGAGATTAAGAAAAGATAAAAATAGTACAAAATGGAACACTAGCTATTTCAAATATGATTAAAGAAAAGAAATAACTTTTAAATATGGATATATGTGGATAACTATCTCCGTCAAAACCAAGCACCTATATTTTTTGGTACCGGTTCCTAATTAGGTGAGTCAATGAAGACCGTGAACATTCCAGATTAACGATACCGTATTTTCTTGTTTGAACGGACCGACTTTATTATAACACGCTGTCCAATTCAGCTCAGCTGTCACTGCTACACATTAAAATCAGCTTTAAGTAATGACAAATAAGGAAGCAACACCACACAAAAGTTTGTAAGTGTTATGGTTTAAACAGAGGATATGACGGCAGACTGACACCAGGTGGCAGTAATGTCCTCAGATTTATTTTATATATATTAATCATATACATACATAATAATCAAACAATAGAAAATAAACTGAGAAAATGGAGTGTGAACTAGATCCAAAAGGGAATGGGTGACAGACTATGTGAAGTATGTAGCTGAGGTGTGTGTAACCAAATGTTGTGAAGAGCCGAAAGAACACGGAAGTCCGTGGGGCAGGCAGAGGATCCAGGGCGAGCAAGAAGCGTCGAGAGGAACATGTCCAAGCGGGAGGTCAAGAATCCAAAAGGGCAATCCAGGAAGCAAGGGGAACAACAGGGGATCACAGGAGAACACGTGGAGCGACAGTTACAGAAGACTATACTCCGGCGAGCAATGGCAGGTTCTCCAGGCTTAAGAAGGCAGATCGCTCATCAACGACAGGTGTGTTGATTGCCGAAGAATGATTGCAGCTGGTGGATGCTGCAGGGCGCGTCCTGGGCGTGTCCTGAGGTGCGCTCAGTGGAGCGCACAGACGAATGAGCGCCGTTGGCAAGGGTCTGAGCCGTGACAGTAAGTCAACAATATTTCTTCCTCTAAAGTCATACTTGCCAACATTGAGACCTCCGAATTTGGGAGATGGGGGGTGGGTGGGTGGCGGGTTCAGGTGTAGCGGGGGTCCAGGAAAACTAGCTGTACCCATGTATTTTCATACACTGACATCAAAAATCAACAGGAAGTTTGCAATTTCCCCCTTCAAAACAAAAGTTTTGTAAAAACACTCACCTTTGCCTTTTTGAGCTGTAATTTGACTCCCTTCACATGCTTCAAATCTCACCAAACTGGACACACACATCAGGACTGGAAGAAATTGTGATCCAATCGAAAAAACTAACCCACTAACTAGCGCCCCCTAGGAATAAAACACAGACAAAACTTCTTCTAGGAAGAAAACACAGATACAACTGCTTGTAACTTCCGGTAGGAATGTCGTAGAGACATGAAACAAAAATCACTATGTAGGTCTCACTTAGACCTACATTTCATTCATTGACGTCCCTCAGCAAAAATCAACAGGAAGTTGCCAATTACCCCTTCAATACAAAAGTTTTGTCAAAACCTGTCACCTTTTTCCAAACATTATCTCCTCTGAGCGCGTTTGTTGTGTCGGCTTCAAACTCGCACAGGAAAGGGATTGAAGCCTTCTGATTAAAAGTTGCGCAAAGAGTTTTTCTAAAATCTTCGGTTTTGATTTCTACGAGCCTACAAAGAACTGTCGCGCTGATGCTGCTGCCGTCTCAAGACGGCCACTTAAAAGCAGGAAGCACCAGCGTGACCACACAATGCAGAGAAGGTAGGTACTGTGCGGGTAAAGATATGTCGACTGGGTGAAAGAAGAAGGCACCAGTTTGACTCCAGGATACAGAGAAGGTAGGTAATGTGCAGGTAAAGATATGTGTTCTGGGTGATGGCAGGAAGCACTAGCAAACAGTCTGCGGGCTATAGAGCGTTTTCTGTTCGGGCTCCAGTACTCTGGAATGCCCTCCCGGTAACAGTTCGAGATGCTACCTCAGTAGAAGCATTTAAGTCTCACCTTAAAACTCATCTGTATACTCTAGCCTTTAAATAGACCTCCTTTTTAGACCAGTTGATCTGCCGCTTCTTTTCTTTTTTCTCCTATGTCTCCCCCTCCCTTGCAGAGGGGGTCCGGTCCGATGACCATGGATGAAGTACTGGCTGTCCAGAGTCGAGACCCAGGATGGACCGCTTGTCGGGACCCAGGATGGACCGCTTGCCTGTGTATCGGTTGGGGACATCTCTACGCTGCTGATCCGCCTCCGCTTGGGATGGTTTCCTGTGGACGGGACTCTCGCTGCTGTCTTGGATCCGCATTGAACTGAACTCTCGCGGCTGTGTTGGAGCCACTATGGATTGAACTTTCACAGTATCATGTTAGACCCGCTCGACATCCATTGCTTTCGGTCCCCTAGAGGGGGGGGGGGGTTGCCCACATCTGAGGTCCTCTCCAAGGTTTCTCATAGTCAGCATTGTCACTGGCGTCCCACTGGATGTGAGTTCTCCCTGCCCACTGGGTGTGAGTTTTCCTTGCCCTTTTGTGGGTTCTTCCGAGGATGTTGTAGTCGTAATGATTTGTGCAGTCCTTTGAGACATTTGTGATTTGGGGCTATATAAATAAACATTGATTGATTGACTAGCATGTATGGGTGAAGGAAAGAAGCACCAGTGTGACCCCAGGATGCAGGGAAGGTAAGTAATGTGCAGGTAAAGATATGTTGAATCGGTAAAGGCAGCTTTAATGATTTTTTTATTTTTTGTTTTTATTCAGTCATTGGTGGAGCTCAGGATAGTATTTGAAAATTGTTTTTAGTATCGTTGTGCAGCACTTTGGAAACATTTTCTTGTTTAAACCTGCTATATAAATAAAGTGGATTGGATTGGATTGAAGTCACCGAACGTCACTTTGACATCCTGGGGGCCTCGTCTCTGAACTCGGGACGTCTTCGTGGTCCCTTTCGAGCGGCTGTCAAGCCTTCCCCGACTTCCACGCCATTACGAGGAAAAAAATCAAACCGCTCGCCCCGCGTAATGATTAGCTTGAAGCGTCCTCTTCGCGTTCCATCACTTGAACTCCTTACACCATCCGACGCTTTCGTTCCGTGCGCCGAGACAGAAACAAATCAATGGACGTCTTCCTTTTTTTTTTGTGTGTTTTGAATTCAACTCGCAGCGCCTCGCTAATTGTTGCGTCTTCCGCCACGTCCTCCGTCCGTCATCCCTCATTCTGTCCCAGGCCCGTCTATCCATCTTTTGGTGTCCTTAGACTTCATGCGGGTCACGCACACGTGTTCTGTCCCCACCATGGCGGTGTTGGCGGGGGCAGCGACTAAGCATGTCCCTGTCCGCTCTAAATCGGATTGATTAACGGCGTGCTGCTGCTGCAGGTCTCCTAGGGACCACAACACACACACACACACACACACACACACACACACACACACACACACACACACACACACACACTTTTGTATTTCTTACCTTCTTGAGACCTCTGAAAAATGCCCCCCTCTTTAGGACCACCTTTTCTAAATATATAAAGATTTGTATTTACAACATTAATAATATATACATACTATGCAAAAATAAAAAAGCTTGTTGTGAAAAATTAGTTGGAATATAACAAGAAAAAGGTCAAAAGTTCACAAGAAAAAGTTAGAATTTTGGCGGTGTTATGATAAAAGTCGTTATCTTACCCAAAGCGAGTATAAATTTTACAAGAAAAACTGAACATTTGTGCAATATTGTGATAAAAGTAGGAATTTTAATCAACAACAGTCGCAATTTTACAAGAAAAAACTTAAAATGTTGGCAACAGTCGTAATTTTACGCGACAAAAGTCACACATTAATGAGAAAAAATTAAAATTTGGGCAATAATATCACAATTTAACTCGGACAAATTATGACAATAGTCATCATTTTACTAAAACATGTCATTATTTCACATGAACAACAAAAAAACTGATAATATTGTGATACAAGTCAGAATTTTATAAGACAAATATCACCATTTTGCGTTAAAAAGTAAAAAATAGTAATAATCTACCAAAAAAAATTGCAAAAACAGAAAGAATACAAGAAATTGTTCCCAATTTTCTAAGAAAAAAGTTGACACATTGTGAGAAAAAGACTGCTTTTAGTATTTTTTTTTATAGTAATTGGTTTTAAATATTAATTATTTACTTCAAGTTGTATACATGTTTTTTTTTTGTTTTTTTTCTATGGTTTTCTGTATTGGGACTATGATTTCGGTCCTAACTTGTTTACTGGTCCTCATGTGGAAATTTTCTTTCATTGTTGATGTCTCAAGAAGGGTAGAAATACAAGAAGACACACACACACACACACACACACTTATATATCTTACCTTCTTGAGACCACGGAAAAATGCCCCCCTCTTTAGGACCACCTTTTCTAAATATATAAAGATTTGTATTTACAACATTAATAATATATACATACTATGCAAGAATAAAAAAGCGTGTTTTGAAAAATTAGTTGCATTATGACAAGAAAAAGGTCACAAGTTCACAAGAAAAAGGTAGAATTTTGGCGGTGTTATGATAAAAGTCGTCATTTTACCCAACGCGAGTCCAAATTTTACAAGAAAAACTGAACATTTGTGCAATATTATGATAAAAGTAGGAATTTTACTCGACAACAGTCGTAATTTTACGCAACAAAAGTCACACATTTATGAGAAAAATTCAAAATTTGGGCAATAATATCGCAATTTAACTTGGACAAATTATGACAAAAATCATAATTTTACTAAAACATGTCATTATTTCACAAGAACAACAAAAAAACTGATAATATTGTCATACAAGTCAGAATTTTATAAGACAAATATCACCATTTTGCGTTAAAAAATAAAAATAGTAATAATCTTACAATAAAATATTGCAAAAATAGAAAGAATACGAGAAATTGTTCCCAAATTTTATAAGAAAAAAGTTGACACATTGTGAGAAAAAGACTGCTTTTAGTATTTTTTTTTATAGTAATTGGTTTTAAATATTAATTATTGTTTTTTTGTTTTTTTTTGTTTTTATGGTTTTCTGTATTGAGAATATGATTTCGGTCCTAACTTGTTGACTGGTCCTCATGTGGAAATTTTCTTTCATTGTTGATGTCTCAAGAAGGGTAAAAATACAAGAAGACATACACACACACACACACACACACACACACACACACACACACACACACACACACACACACACACACACACACACACACACACGCACACACTTGTATTTCTTACTTCCTTGAGACCTCTGAAAAATGCCCCCCTCTTTAGGACCACCTTTTCTAAATATATAAAGATTTGTATTTACAACATTAATAATATATACATACTATGCAAAAATAAAAAAGCTTGTTGTGAAAAATGAGTTGGAATATAACAAGAAAAAGGTCACAAGTTCACAAGAAAAACGTCGAATTTTGGCGGTGTTATGATAAAAGTCGTCATTTTATCCAACGCGAGTCTAAATTTTACAAGAAAAACTGAACATTTGTGCAATTTTATGATAAAAGTAGGAATTTTACTTGACAACAGTTGCAATTTTACAAGAAAAAGCTTTAAATGTTGGCAACAGTCGTAATTTTACGCGACAAAAGTCACACATTTATGAGAAAAATGTAAAATTTGGGTAATAATATCACAATTTAACTCGGACAAATTATGACAAAAGTCATCATTTTACTAAAACATGTCATTATTTCACAAGAACAACAAAACAACTGATAATATTGTGATACAAGTCAGAATTTTATAAGACAAATATCACCATTTTGCATTAAAAAATAAAAAAAGTAATGAACTTACAAAAAAATATTGCAAAAACAGAAAGATTACAAGAAATTCTTCCCAAATTTTATAAGAAAAAAGTTGACACATTGTGAGAAAAAGACTGCTTTTAGTATTTTTTTTAAATAGTAATTGGTTTTAAATATTAATTATTTACTTCAAGTTATATACATGTTTTTTTGTTGTTTTTTTTTTCTATGGTTTTCTGTATTGGGAGTATGATTTCGGTCCTAACTTGTTTACTGGTCCTCATGTGGACATTTTCTTTCATTGTTGATGTCTCAAGAAGGGTAGAAATACAAGAAGACACGCACACACACACACACACACACACACACACTTGTATTTCTTACCTCCTTGAGACCGCTGAAAAATGCCCCCCTCTTTAGGACCACCTTTTCTAAATATATAAAGATTTGTATTTACAACATTAATAATATATACATACTATGCAAAAATAAAAAAGCGTGTTTTGAAAAATTAGTTGCATTATGACAAGAAAAAGGTCACAAGTTCATAAGAAAAAGGTGGAATTTTGGCGGTGTTATGATAAAAGTCGTCATTTTACCCAACGCGAGTCCAAATTTTACAAGAAAAACTGAACATTTGTGCAATATTATGATAAAAGTAGGAATTTTACTTAACAACAGTCGCAATTTTACAAGAAAAAGCTTAAAATGTTGGCAAGATTTTCAAAATAGTCGTAATTTTAGGCGACAAAAGTCAAACATTTTTGAGAAAAGTTTAAAATTTGGGCAATATTATCACAATTTAACTCGGACAAATTGTGACAAAAGTCATCATTTCACTAAAACATGTCATTTTTTTACAAGAACAACAAAAAAACTGATAATATTGTGATACAAGTCAGAATTTTATAAGACAAATATCACCATTTTGCGTTAAAAAATGAAAAAAGTAATAATCTTACAATAAAATATTGCAAAAACAGAAAGAATACGAGAAATTGTTCCTAATTTTATAAGAAAAAAGTTGACACATTGTGAGAAAAAGACTGCTTTTAGTATTTTTTTTATAGTAATTGGTTTTAAATATTAATTATTTACTTCAAGTTATATACATGTTTTTTTTAATTATTATTTTTCTATGGTTTTCTGTATTGGGACTATGATTTCGGTCCTAACTTGTTTACTGGTCCTCATGTGGAAATTTTCTTTTGTTGTTGATGTCTCAAGAGGGGTAGAAATACAAGAAGACACACACACACACACACACACACACACACACACACACACACACACTTGTATTTCTTACCTTCTTGAGACCTCGGAAAAATGCCCCCCTCTTTAGGACCACCTTTTCTAAATATATAAAGATTTGTATTTACAACATTAATAATATATACATACTATGCAAAAATAAAAAAGCTTGTTGTGAAAAATGAGTTGGAATATAACAAGAAAAAGGTCACAAATTCACAAGAAAAGCGTAGAATTTTGGCGGTGTTATGATAAAAGTCGTCATTTTATCCAAAGCGATTACAAATTTTACAAGAAAACCTGAACATTTGTGCAATTTTATGATAAAAGTAGGAATTTTACTCGACAACAGTCGCAATTTTACAAGAAAAAGCTTAAAATGTTGGCAACAGTCGTAAATTTACGCGACAAAAGTCACACATTTAAGAGAAAAATTTAAAATTTAGGCAATAATATCACAATTTAACTCGGACAAATTATGACAAAAGTCATCATTTTACTAAAACATGTCATTATTTCACAAGAACAACAAAAAAACTGATAATATTGTGATACAAGTCAGAATTTTCTAAGACAAATATCACCATTTTGCGTTAAAAAATAAAAATAGTAATAATCTTACAATAAAATATTGCAAAAGCAGAAAGAATACGAGAAATTGTTCCCAATTTTATAAGAAAAAAGTTGACACATTGTGAGAAAAAGACTGCTTTTAGTATTTTTTCATAGTAATTGGTTTTAAATATTAATTATTGTTTTTTTTGTTTTTTTTGTTTTTATGGTTTTCTGTATTGGGACTATGATTTTGGTCCTAACTTGTTGACTGGTCCTCATGTGGAAATTTTCTTTCATTGTTGATGTCTCAAGAAGGGTAGAAATACAAGAAGACACACACACACACACGCACACACACTCACACACACACACACACGCACACACACACACACACTTGTATTTCTTACCTCCTTGAGACCACGGAAAAATGCCCCCCTCTTTAGGACCACCTTTTCTAAATATATAAAGATTTGTATTTACAACATTAATAATATATACATACTATGCAAAAATAAAAAAGCTTGTTGTGAAAAATAAGTTGGAATATAACAAGAAAAAGGTCACAAGTTCACAAGAAAAGCATAGAATTTTGGCGGTGTTACGATAAAAGTCGTCATTTTACCCAACGCGAGTCAAAATTTTACAAGAAAAACTGAACATTTGTGCAATATTATGATAAAAGTAGGAATTTTACTCGACAACAGTCGCAATTTTACAAGAAAAAGCTTAAAATGTTGGCAACAGTCGTAATTTTGCGCGACAAAAGTCACACATTTATGAGAAAAATGTAAAATTTGGGCAATAATATCACAATTTAACTCGGACAAATTATGACAAAAGTCATCATTTTACTAAAACATGTCATTATTTCACAAGAACAACAAAAAAACTGATAATATTTTGATACAAGTTAGAATTTTATGAGACAAATATCACTATTTTGCGTTAAAAAGTAAAAAAAGTAATAATCTTACAAAAAAATATTGCAAAAACAGAAAGAATACGAGAAATTGTTCCCAATTTTATAAGAAAAAAGTTGACACATTGTGAGAAAAAGACTGCTTTTAGTATTTTTTTTATAGCAATTGGTTTTAAATATTAATTATTATTTTAATTTTTTTTCTTTTGTTTTTATGGTTTTCTGTATTGGGACTATGATTTCGGTCCTAACTTGTTTACTGGTCCTCATGTGGACATTTTCTTTCATTGTTGATGTCTCAAGAAGGGTAGAAATACAAGAAGACACACACACACACACACGCACACACACACACACACACACACACACACGCTCCAGGGTAGGCAGCCTTGGGTAATTGGTAGTCGGACAGCCATGGCAGCTCAGCCTCTAATAGGTCGGAGCCCTCAATAAGTCCATACAATCACAATAAATGTGGGCCAGCCCGCGCCGGTCAAATAGTCCCATGAAATACTAGCAGGAGGTCTATCCTTCTACAACAACCCCACTCTTTCCTCCAATTTCTTTTATGAACCTCAAGTGTGCAGCAACAACATCCAGGATTTATTTCATACGCTAGACCGGTGTTTTCCAACCACTGCGCCTGGTGTAAAAAAAACCCTGTTTCCATACGAGTTGGGAAATTGTGTTAGATGTAAATATAAACAGAATACAATGATTTGCAAAGCAGTTTCAACCCATATTCAGTTGAATATGCTACAAAGACAACATATCTGATGTTTAAACTGATAAACATTTCTTTTTTTTTGTGCAAATAATCATTAACTTTAGAATTTCACGCCAGCAACACGTGACAAAGAAGTTGGGAAAGGTGGCATCACAACAAAAATGAGGCATAACAATGTTTTCATTCCACGACTGTATATATCGGAAATCGTAAATAAAGAGTTGGACAATATCGGAATATTGGTTATCGGCAAAAAAGCCATTATCGGACATCCTTACTTCAAACCTCAAACAAAACTTTTTGTTTCTTTGGTTGTTTTGGAGCTTTGGCCATCAGTGTTGGCGCTAACGCACGTTTTGTATTTTTTTACGCGTTAAAATCAGAAAGGACGCCCAATTCCAGAAGCCGGTGTTTTGTTTATTATTATTATTATTATTATTATTATTAGTATTATTATTATTATTATTGATTGGATTTCGGGGCTTCACGGTGGCAGAGGGGTTAGTGCGTCTGCCTTACAATACGAAGTTCCTGCAGTCCTGGGTTCAAATCCAGGGTCGGGATCTTTCTGTGTGGAGTTTGCATGTTCTCCCCGTGAATGCGTGGGTTCCCTCCGGGTACTCCGGCTTCCTCCCACCTCCAAAGACATGCACCTGGGGATAGGCCCCTCCCACCTCCAAAGACATACACCTGGGGATAGGTTGATTGGCAACACTAAATTGGCTCTAGTGTGTGAATGTGAGTGTGAATGTTGTCTGTCTATCTGTGTTGGCCCTGCGATGAGGTAGCGACTTGTCCAGGGTGTACCCCGCCTTCCGCCCGAATGTAGCTGAGATAGGCGCCAGAGCCCCCCCGTGACCCCAAAAGGGAATAAGCGGTACAAAATGGATGGATGGATGGATTGTTGATTATATTTATATAGTGACTATATATAATAAATACATAGAACTGTACTATAATAAATACATAGAACTATACTATAATAAGTACATAGAACTATACTGTAATAAATGCATAGAACCAACGTTCCCTCTAAGGTACGCGCCTGTGCAATTTCACACTGCTCCCGCGTCCTCTGCGCACAGCAAATATACCTGTAGGCCGCATACAAAATCGGGAAAAAATGATAAGCGCATAACAGTGTGCACATCTGCCCTTGCTCACATGTGCGCCACTGAATGCTCAAGGAGTTTTGGCGTTTGCTCACAGATATGAAAAACTGGAGGGAAAATAACTATACTGTAATAAATACATAGAGTTATACTGCCCCCTAGTGTCTGTGCCGTCAACTCCCCTTCGTCAAACCATAACAGCCAGATGGAAAAGCGTGATTCATCAGTCCAGAGATCACATCTCCACTAATCCAGAGTCCAGTAGCGACGTGCTTTTCTGATTATTTGGATGGGTGGCCAAATACTATTGGCAATATCGTGAATCTTGTTCGATTTAGTTCCATAGTGCTGCTTTATACTGATGTCAGGCGCTGACCACGACCCATCAGGAGCAGTTCACAGACCCCTCGACATGCGCCCGCCGGGCCGGGATCGAACCCCGAGAGTGGGGGGGAGACGCCTAATAGGCTTTTGGAGAACTAAAGCAGTAAAAAGATCCTGACATCTTGTACATCCAACATCTGTCAGCATGCTTGAACGGCGGCGTTCCCCTGACACGTTTTTTCAGCTGAGCTGGAGGCTGACAGGAGGTTGCAGATACTGTACGTACAGTAGACTCTTTCCCATCCTTTTCATCTTTGGGAATACATGGGAATGGAGACGAGTACTCTCTCGGGACTAGGTTGTACCTTGCACCGGTACTAGTATGGTATCGAGGTACTAATGAATCAAAAACGGTACTATACCCTGTTTGAGAAATACCGGTTATTATTTGGGACCCAATGTCCCTTTGGGACAGAGGACCCTATTGTATTTCTAAGTTATTCTTTATTATTCCGCCGCCTCTTTGAGTCTCTCCAAACCGACTGGAGGAGATGCGGATGAGAGGACAGGGCTGCGGAGCTAGCACTGAGCGCCAGGATGGAGAGGCTTCGCGGTGTCTTGGCTGGGTGAGCAGGTGTCGGACACCTCAGTCACCTTGGACGTAACCTCGCTCATCCATGCGGACTGGACACTGGCCGAAAGTGGAGTCGGCTGTCTTGGTTGCTTTGTTGGGTCTGCTTCTGTCTCTGGCCATGCTCCCTCCAACCCCGGCGGACGATGGCGTGGAACACCGCAGAGGCCACCAAAGTGGATATGTTTCTTTTACTTTTTATCAATCAATCAATCAATGTTTATTTATATAGCCCCAAATCACAAATGTCTCAAAGGACTGCACAAATCATTACGACTACGACATCCTCGGAAGAACCCACAAAAGGGCAAGGAAAACTCACACCCAGTGGGCAGGGAGAATTCACATCCAGTGGGACGCCAGTGACAATGCTGACTATGAGAAACCTTGGAGAGGACCTCAGATGTGGGCAACCCCCCCCCCTCTAGGGGACCGAAAGCAATGGATGTCGAGCGGGTCTAACATGATACTGTGAAAGTTCAATCCATAGTGGCTCCAACACAGCCGCGAGAGTTCAGTTCAAGCGGATCCAAGACAGCAGCGAGAGTCCCGTCCACAGGAAACCATCTCAAGCGGAGGCGGATCAGCAGCGTAGAGATGTCCCCAACCGATACAGGCGAGCGGTCCATCCTGGGTCTCGACTCTGGACAGCCAGTACTTCATCCATGGTCATCGGACCGGACCCCCTCCACAAAGGAGGGGGGGACATAGGAGAAAAAAGAAAAGAAGCGGCAGATCAACTGGTCTAAAAAGGAGGTATATTTAAAGGCTAGAGTATACAGATGAGTTTTAAGGTGAGACTTAAATGCTTCTACTGAGGTAGCATCTCGAAGTGTTACCGGCAGGGCATTCCGGAGTACTGGAGCCCGAACGGAAAACGCTCTATAGCCCGCAGACTTTTTTTGGGCTCTAGGAATCACTAATAAGCCGGAGTCTTTTGAACGCAGATTTCTTGCCGGGACATATGGTACAATACAATCGGCAAGATAGGATGGAGCTAGACCGTGTAGTATTTTATACGTAATTAGTAAAACCTTAAAGTCACATCTTAAGTGCACAGGAAGCCAGTGCAGGTGAGCCAGTACAGGCGTAATGTGATCAAACTTTCTTGTTCTTGTCAAAAGTCTAGCAGCCGCATTTTGTACCAACTGTAATCATAGCTACTTAAGTCACTCTTTTTCTTGTCTTCATTCTGGGATCTTCAAACACACGCTTCACAGCCATGCTGCACCTCCTTCATGCCCTCGTCCATAGTTCCATGCCATGTAAGTTTTTGTATTTATGCCATTGTGCTAGTTTTGTTTATAGTTCATTATTATTCATGCCGATCGAGCAAGTGTTTTTGTTTCATGTTTGTAGTTTGCAGCATTTATGCTAGTCTTTTGTTTGTTCATAGGCAAGTGTCTGTACCTCCTTGTGAGCGCCCTTAGTTTGTTTATTTTTTATTATAGTGTTTAAATAAACAACCATGTACTCACAGTCACGTCTCGCCCGTGCAAATCACTCTCTGCATCGAGGAAACAACTTTAATCCAAGCCTAGTTGTGACACACATCAGGACTGGCGAAAATTGCCATCTAATAAAAAAAAAAAAAAAAAGATAAAAAAATCTCAAAATTGTGCTCTAGCGCCCCCTAGGAATAAAAGACAGACAAAACTGCTTGCAACTTCCGTTAGGAATGTCGTAGAGACATGAAACAAAAACCTCTATGTAGGTCTGACTTAGACCTAGATTTCATACACTGACATCCCCCAGCCAAAATCAACAGGAAGTTGGAAAAAAACCCTTCAAAACAAAAGTTTCCTAAAAAATGTAATTTTTGCCTCTTTGAGCTGTAATTTGACCCCTTTAAAGTGCTTCAAAACTCACCAAACTGGACACACACATCAGGACTGGCAGAAATTGCGATCTAATAAAAAAAAAAAACCCCAAACTCAAAATTGCACTCTAGCGCCCCCGAGGAATAAAACACAGACAAAACTGCTCTTGGGAAGAAAACACAGAAAAAACTGCTTGTAACTTCCGGTAGGAATGTCGTAGAGACATTAAACAAAAACCTCTATGTAGGTCTCACTTAGACCTACATTTCATTCATTGATATGCTTCAGCAAAAATCAACAGGAAGCTGGCAATTACCCCTTCAAAACAAAAGTTTCCTAAAAAAGGTCACTTTTGACCCCCTTAAAATGCTTCAAAACTCACCAAACTGGACACACACATCATGACTGGCAGAAATTGCGATCTAATAAAAAAACCAAACCCCAAAACTCAAAATTGCACTCTAGCGCCTCCTAGGAATAAAACACAGACAAAACTGCTCTTGGGAAGAAAACACAGACAAAACTGCTTGTAACTTCCGGTAGGAATATCGTAGGGACATTAAACAAAAACCTTTATGTAGGTCTCGCTTAGACCTACATTTCATTCATTGACATGCTTCAGCAAAGATCAACAGGAAGCTGCCAATTACCCCTTCAAAACAAAAGTTTCCTAAAAAATGTCATTTTTGCCTCTTAGAGCTGTAATTTGACCCCCTTAAAATGCTTCAAAACTCACCAAACTGGACACACACATCAGGATTGGTGAAAATTGCGATCTAATTGAAAAAAAACCAAACCCTGAAACTCAAAATTGCGCTCCAGCGCCTCCTATGAAGAAAACACAGACAAAACTGCTTGTAACTTCCGGTAAGAATGTCGTAAAGACATTAAACAAAAACCTCTATGTAGGTCTGACTTAGACCTAGATTTCATACACTGACATCCCCCAGCCAAAATCAACAGGAAGTTGGAAAAAAACCCTTCAAAACAAAAGTTTCCTAAAAAATGTCATTTTTGCCTCTTTGAGCTGTAATTTGACCCCTTTAAAGTGCTTCAAAACTCACCAAACTGGACACACACATCAGGACTGGCAGAAATTGCGATCTAATAAAAAAAACAAACCCCAAAACTCAAAATTGCACTCTAGCGCCCCCGAGGAATAAAACACAGACAAAACTGCTCTTGGGAAGAAAACACAGAAAAAACTGCTTGTAACTTCCGGTAGGAATGTCGTAGAGACATTAAACAAAAACCTCTATGTAGGTCTCACTTAGACCTACATTTCATTCATTGATATGCTTCAGCAAAAATCAACAGGAAGCTGGCAATTACCCCTTCAAAACAAAAGTTTCCTAAAAAAGGTCATTTTTGACCCCCTTAAAATGCTTCAAAACTCACCAAACTGGACACACACATCATGACTGGCAGAAATTGCGATCTAATAAAAAAACCAAACCCCAAAACTCAAAATTGCACTCTAGCGCCTCCTAGGAATAAAACACAGACAAAACTGCTCTTGGGAAGAAAACACAGACAAAACTGCTTGTAACTTCCGGTAGGAATATCGTAGGGACATTAAACAAAAACATTTATGTAGGTCTCGCTTGGACCTACATTTCATTCATTGACATGCTTCAGCAAAGATCAACAGGAAGCTGCCAATTACCCCTTCAAAACAAAAGTTTCCTAAAAAATGTCATTTTTGCCTCTTAGAGCTGTAATTTGACCCCCTTAAAATGCTTCAAAACTCACCAAACTGGACACACACATCAGGATTGGTGAAAATTGCGATCTAATTGAAAAAAAACCAAACCCTGAAACTCAAAATTGCGCTCCAGCGCCTCCTATGAAGAAAACACAGACAAAACTGCTTGTAACTTCCGGTAAGAATGTCGTAAAGACATTAAACAAAAACCCCTATGTAGGTCTCACTTAGACCTACAGTTCATTCATTGACATGCTTCAGCAAAAATCAACAGGAAGCTGGCAATTACCCCTTCAAAACAAAAGATTTTTTAAAAACTCGTCACCTTTATCTCCTCTGAGCGCGTTTGTTGTGTCGGCTTCAAACTACCACAGGAGAGTGATTGAACCGTTCTGATTAAACGTTGACAAAAGAGTTTTTCTAACTGCTCCTGTTTTGATTTTACGAGCCTTCAAAGAACGGCTGCGCTGCTGCCGTCTCAAGATGGCCGCTTAAAAGCAGGAAGCACCAGCGTGACCACACAATGCAAAGACGTTAGGTACTGTGCGGGTAAAGATATGTTGTCTTGGTGATGGCAGGAAGCACCAGCGTGTAGGGTGACAAAAAGAAGCACCAGTGTGACCCCAGGATGCAGGGAAGGTAGGTAATGTGCAGGTAAAGATATGTTGACTGGGTAAAGGCAGGAAACACCAGCAAAAGTCGGTCCTGTCCATCGCTGCTTGCAGCTTTATTTATTTTATTTTTTTTTAAAGGGCGTGTCGTCACGTTGTGACAATCCTGGTTTTACGAGCAGAGGAGCATGTTCGGCAGCGCACAATTACTGTCATCTGCCCTGTGAAAGTGGGGTGTAGGAACTTTGTGGGTTCCTCAACTGCCCGCCTACTCCGAGATATTGTATGTAGAGGAGGCGGGGCATCAGAAAGCCATGGAAGAGCTGGCGGAGGAGGCGGACAAAGGCAGCTTTCTGGCTGTGGCTAAGGAGGACGCATAAGAGTTGGGGGGCAAACACAGAGGGCATCAGCAGGGGATCCCTGCCAACGCCATACTTGCCAACCTTGAGACCTCCTAATTCGGGAGATGGGGGGTGTTGAGGTGGGCGGGTTTTGGTGGTAGTGGGGGTTTGTATTGTAGCATCCCGGAAGAGTTAGTGCTGCAAGGGGTTCCGGGTATTTATTACAGTTTAGTTATATGTATTTTTTATATATAGTCACTAAATAAATATAATAATCTAACAATAATAATAATAATAATAAACAAAACCCCGGCAGAAAGCGATAATCAATCAAATAATTAAAAAAACAAGCAAACCGGGTGGTGAAAAAAACTCATCGACCTTCTGGAATTGCGCGTCCTTTCTGATTTTAATGCGTAAAAAAACACAAAATGTGTGTCAGCACCAACACTGTTGGCCAAAGCTCCAAAACAACCAAAGAAACGAAAAGTTCTGTTTGAGGTTTGAAGTAGAGATGTCCGATAATGGCTTTTTTGCCGATATCCGATATTGTCCAACTCTTTATTTCCGATTCCGATATCAGCCGATACCGCTATATACAGTCGTGGAATTAATACATTCTTATGCCTCATTTTGTTGTGATGCCCCGCTGGATGCATTAAACAATGTGACAATGTTTTCCAAAATAAATCAACTCAAGTTATGGCACTGCCATATTTATTATTGAAGTCACAAAGTGCATTATTTTTTTAACATGCCTCAAAACAGCAGCTTGGAATTTGGGACATGCTCTCCCTGAGAGAGCATGAGGAGGTTGAGGTGGGCGGGGTTTGGTGGTAGCGGGGGTTTGTATTGTAGCATCCCGGAAATGTTAGTGCTGCAAGGGGTTCCGGGTATTTATTACAGTATAGTTCTATGTATTTATTTTATATAGTCACTATATAAATATAATAATCTAACGATCATAATAATAATAAACAAAACACGAAACAACGATAATCGATCAAATAAAAAAAAAAAACAAGTAAAAAGCGGTGAAAAAACTCTTGCTTCTGGAATTGCACGTCCTTTCTGATTTTAATGCATAAAAAAACACAAAAAGTGCGTTAGCGCCAACACTGTTGGCCAAAGCTCCAAAACAACCAAAGAAACGAAAAGTTTTGTTTGAGGTTTGAAGTAGAGATGTCCGATAACGGCTTTTCTGCCGATATCTGATATTGTCCAACTCGTTATTTCCGATTCCGATATCAACCGATACCGCTATATACAGTCGTGGAATTAACACATTCTTATGACTCATTTTGTTGTGATGCCCCGCTGGATGCTTTAAACAATGTAACAAGGTTTTCCAAAATAAATCAACTCAAGTTATGGAAAAAAATGGCAACATGGCACTGCCATATTTATTATTGAAGTCACAAAGTGCTTTTTTTTTTTAACATGCCTCAAAACAGCAGCTTGGAATTTGGGACATGCTCTCCCTGAGAGAGCATGAGGAGGTTGAGGTGGGCGGGGTTTGGTGGTAGCGGGGGTTTGTATTGTAGCATCCCGGAAGAGTTAGTGTTGCAAGGGGTTCCGGGTATTTATTACAGTATAGTTCTATGTATTTATTATATATAGTCACTATATAAATATAATAATATAACTATCATAATAATAATAAACAAAACACGAAACAGCGATAATCGATCAGATTTTAAAAAAAAAACAAGTAAAAAGCGGTGAAAAAACTCTTGCTTCTGGAATTGCGCGTCCTTTCTGATTTTAATGCGTAAAACAACACAAAAAGTGCGTTAGCGCCAACACTGTTGGCCGAAGCTCCAAAACAACCAAAGAAACGAAAAGTTTTGTTTGAGGTTTGAAGTAGAGATGTCCGATAACGGCTTTTTTGCCGATATCCGATATTGTCCAACTCTTTATTTCCGATTCCGATATCAACCGATACCGCTATATACAGTCGTGGAATTAACACATTGTTATGCCTCATTTTGTTGTGATGCCCCGCTGGATGCATTAAACAATGTAACAAGGTTTTCCAATATAAATCAACTCAAGTTATGGCACTGCCATATTTATTATTGAAGTCACAAAGTGCATTATTTTTTTTTAACATGCCTCAAAACAGCAGCTTGGTATTTGGGACATGCTCTCCCTGAGAGAACATGAGGAGGTTGAAGTGGGCGGGGTAGTGCTGCAAGGGAGTCCGGGTATTTGTTCTGTTGTGTTACGGTGCGGATGTTCTCCCGAAATGTGTTTGTCATTCTTGTTTGGTGTGGGTTCACAGTGTGGCGCATATTCGTAACAGTGTTAAAGTTGTTTATGCGGCCACCCTCAGTGTGACCTGTATGGCTGTTGACCAAGTATGCCTTGCATTCACTTGTGTGATTGCAAAGGCAAATGTGTGGCACAAAAGGCTTGTTTCCATTGTGGCCCATTAATAGTCATCACATTTGATACATTCAATAATAAAAGATATATAACCTGTGTATAAAAAATTCTGATATTTTTTTTTATATATTATAAACATGTATGGTAATTTGAAAAAAATATATACAAAAAATAGTGGGTGGGGGAGGGGATATACATGACTATATTTTGGTATTGGGACAAACCTAGACTGTGCAGTAATGGAAAAAAACATTATTTTATTTGGACATTAGTCGTTTGAATATTGTGTTATGGAGCCAAGCCAAGCGATGATGTCACCGCCAGCTTATTGAAATGGCCTTTTTAAAAAAGGAACATCGTCTAATTATATTCTAAAAAGGACACCTTGTTATTAATGGCTCGTTATGCTGGACTTTCTTACAAGCGAGTGTTTAGTTAGCCTGGACTCAGTCGTTGGAGATGCTGACATTTAATGCCACCTTTTTTTTTTTTTCAAGTTTATGATTAATTCATGGCTGCTTTTTAGTGCGTGGAAAAGCTCGTTATTGTGTATATTATTTATGCACATATTTTTAGGGCTTTGGCATTTAAAAGCACTGTTTTTAGTCCTTCTCACAAAAAGTTTTGAATCAACTCTTTGGAGTGGAAGTGTTTTGTTTTTTACGATGCAGGCACCAAAACATATACTTTTAATATTTGCTTTTATTTAATCACAGTATTTCCACTAATCACTTGGCCACAGTTAGAGGAGGAATTAGGGTGTGGGGTTGTTTTTCAGGAGTTGAACCAGTGCACAAAGCAAGGTCCATAAAGACATGGACGACAGAGTCTGGTGTGGATGGACTTGACTGGCCTGCACAGAGTCCTGACCTGAACCCGATATAACACCATTAGGATGAATTAGAACAGAGGCCTTTTTCGACTAACATCAGTGTGTGACCTCACCGATGCGCTTTTGGAAGAATGGTGGAAAATTTGCTATAAACACACTCCCCAACCTTGTGGACAGCCTTCTCAGAAGAGTTGAAGCTGGACCCACATCTTATTGAACCCTATGGGTTAGGAATGGGATGGCACTTCAGGTTCATATGTGAGTCAAGGCAGGTGGCCAAATACTTTTGGCAATATAGCGTGTAATATGTGTTTTAATTTATTGTTATTTTTAGGGCCCGAGCAGCAAAAAGCTGCCATCCTCCCGCTTCAATCCCATTTATGAGGCTCTTAACATGCGCAAAAACTCCCCGATTTTTCAGTCCGCTGAAAAATGTAATATTTTTGTGGGCCCGGTCACAAAATAAATAAAAAAATAAAAAAAATTGACTCAACGGCGCCCCCTTAAGTTAAAAAAACAACAACAATACACCAGTTTTCAGGAAACTCAATGGAGAAGTCTAGCATATACATATATATATATATATATATATATATATATATATATATATATATATATATATATATATATATATATATATATATATATATATATATACACACACATATATATATGGGCGGTTTAGCTCGGTTGGTAGAGCGGCCGTGCCAGCAACTTGAGGGTTGAAGGTTTGATTCCCACTTCTGCCAACCTAGTCACTGCCGTTGTGTCCTTGGGCAAGACACTTTACCCACCTGCTCCCAGTGCCACCCACACTGGTTTAAATGTAACTTAGATACTCGGTATCGGATCGGAAAGAAATTTAGCGATATCACACCGGCATAGCTCGGTTGGTAGAGCGGCCGTGCCAGCAACGTGAGGGTTGCAGGTTCGATTTCCGCTTCCGCCATCCTAGTCACTGCCGTTGTGTCCTTGGGCAAGACACTTTACCCACCTGCTCCCAGTGCCACCCACACTGGTTTAAATGTAACTTAGATATTGGGTTTCACTATGTAAAGCGCTTTGAGTCACTAGAGAAAAAGCGCTATATAATTCACTTCACTTTCATGAATAATTAAATATATTCCTACCTGCTACCTTTGTCCGGAATAGTCCGTTTGCATCCCGGAAGAACAAACTTTGCAGTAGGTTGCGGAAAAAAAAACATTTTAATGACAGTATAATATTATCAATTATAAGTTTTAATTACATTCAGGTTTTTTGCTCTCCTTTTTACATTATTCTTGTTTTGTTTTTTTGTTGTTGTTGTTTTTTTTACATTATTATTGTTTTACAATTTTAGATATATTTGCACCAAGTACAGGTATTGGATCGGTATCGCCGACTAGCATGGATTTTACTCGGTATCGGATCGGAAAGAAATTTAGCGATATCACACCGGCATAGCTCGGTTGGTAGAGCGGCCGTGCCAGCAACGTGAGGGTTGCAGGTTCGATTCCCGCTTCCGCCATCCTAGTCACTGCTGTTGTGTCCTTGGGCAAGACACTTTACCCACCTGCTCCCAGTGCCACCCACACTGGTTTAAATGTAACTTAGATATTGGGTTTCACTATGTAAAGCGCTTTGAGTCACCAGAGAAAAAGCGCTATATAAATATAATTCACTTCACATACGTCATCCCACTTTTTTTTAACTGATAGTTAAAACATGGTTTGAGAAAAAAAAATCTTAATCAAAAAACAAACAAAAACAAACGAACAAAAACAAAAAAACAAACAAAACAAAAAAATATATAATTTATTGTATTATTTATTATTTAGGTGACTAAGAATATGTTATGATCTGTGGTCTGGATTATGTTTTTGTTATTTTTTGGACTCTTTTAATTCCTGTTTGCGCTCCCTTGTTTTGTTTGGTTGCCATGCCGACTTATACATTTTCACCTGCCTCTGGTGTTCGCGCACCTGTTTCTAATCAAGACCCTTATTTAAGCCTGTCTTTGCCAGTCAGTCGGCCTTTGCGTCATTGCTTGTTGTCTTGCGATTCCACAGGTCATGTTGCTCGTTCCATGTCCGATTCCAAGTTTTGCTAGTTATTTGTTTGATGCCACAGTAAGTTCTGTTTGTCCTATGCCATAGTTTTGTTAGTTGTTTTCATGTTTATAGTTAAATGTTGTAAGTTTTTTGTCTTAGGCTTCGGGGTGTTTTCTGTTTTTTTGTACTTCTTTGAGTGTTGATGAATAATTAAATATATTCCTACCTGGTAACTTTGTCCGGAATAGTCCGTTTGCATCCCGGAAGAACAAACCTTGCAGTAACTTGCGAAAAAAAAAACTTTTTATGACAGTATAATATTATCAATTATAAGTTTTTAAAAAACAGCTCTTTCTCTTTACATTCAGGTTTTCTGCTCTCTTTTTTACATTATTCCTGTTGTTCTTTTGTTGTTGTTGTTTTTTTACATTATTATTATTGTTTTACAATTTTAAGTATATTTGCACCATGTACAGGCATTGGATCGGTATCGCCGACTAGCGTGGATTTTACTCGGTATCGGATCGGAAAGAAATCTAGCGATATCACACCGGCATAGCTCGGTTGGTAGAGCGGCCGTGCCAGCAACGTGAGGGTTGCAGGTTCGATTCCCGCTTCCGCCATCCTAGTCACTGCCGTTGTGTCCTTGGGCAAGACACTTTACCCACCTGCTCCCAGTGCCACCCACACTGGTGTAAATGTAAAAAAAAATTAAAATTTGATATTGGGTTTCACTATGTAAAGCGCTTTGAGTCACTAGAGAAAAAGCGCTATATAATTCACTTCACTTCAATGAATAATTAAATATATTCCTACCTGCTACCTTTGTCCGGAATAGTCCGTTTGCATCCCGGAAGAACAAACCTTGCAGTAAGTTGCGGAAAAAAAAACATTTTAATGACAGTATAATATTATCAATTATAAGTTTTAATTACACACAGGTTTTTTGCTCTCCTTTTTACATTATTCTTGTTTTGTTTTTTTGTTGTTGTTTTTTTTTAACATTATTATTATTGTTTTACAATTTTAGATATATTTGCACCAAGTACAGGTATTGGATCGGTATCGCCGACTAGCATGGATTTTACTCGGTATCGGATCGGAAATAAATTTAGCGATATCACACCGGCATAGCTCGGTTGGTAGAGCGGCCGTGCCAGCAACGTGAGGGTTGCAGGTTCGATTCCCGCTTCCGCCATCCTAGTCACTGCCGTTGTGTCCTTGGGCAAGACACTTTACCCACCTGCTCCCAGTGCCACCCACACTGGTTTAAATGTAACTTAGATATTGGGTTTCACTATGTAAAGCGCTTTGAGTCACCAGAGAAAAAGCGCTATATAAATATAATTCACTTCACATACGTCATCCCACTTTTTTTTAACTGATAGTTAAAACATGGTTTGAGAAAAAAAAATCTTAATCAAAAAACAAACAAAAACAAACGAACAAAAACAAAAAAACAAACAAAACAAAAAAATATATAATTTATTGTATTATTTATTATTTAGGTGACTAAGAATATGTTATGATCTGTGGTCTGGATTATGTTTTTGTTATTTTTTGGACTCTTTTAATTCCTGTTTGCGCTCCCTTGTTTTGTTTGGTTGCCATGCCGACTTATACATTTTCACCTGCCTCTGGTGTTCGCGCACCTGTTTCTAATCAAGACCCTTATTTAAGCCTGTCTTTGCCAGTCAGTCGGCCTTTGCGTCATTGCTTGTTGTCTTGCGATTCCACAGGTCATGTTGCTCGTTCCATGTCCGATTCCAAGTTTTGCTAGTTATTTGTTTGATGCCACAGTAAGTTCTGTTTGTCCTATGCCATAGTTTTGTTAGTTGTTTTCATGTTTATAGTTAAATGTTGTAAGTTTTTTGTCTTAGGCTTCGGGGTGTTTTCTGTTTTTTTGTACTTCTTTGAGTGTTAATGAATAATTAAATATATTCCTACCTGGTAACTTTGTCCGGAATAGTCCGTTTGCATCCCGGAAGAACAAACCTTGCAGTAACTTGCGAAAAAAAAAACTTTTTATGACAGTATAATATTATCAATTATAAGTTTTTAAAAAACAGCTCTTTCTCTTTACATTCAGGTTTTCTGCTCTCTTTTTTTACATTATTCCTGTTGTTCTTTTGTTGTTGTTTTTTTTTACATTATTATTATTGTTTTACAATTTTAAGTATATTTGCACCATGTACAGGCATTGGATCGGTATCGCCGACTAGAGTGGATTTTACTCGGTATCGGATCGGAAAGAAATCTAGCGATATCACACCGGCATAGCTCGGTTGGTAGAGCGGCCGTGCCAGCAACGTGAGGGTTGCAGGTTCGATTCCCGCTTCCGCCATCCAAGTCACTGCCGTTGTGTCCTTGGGCAAGACACTTTACCCACCTGCTCCCAGTGCCACCCACACTGGTGTAAATGTAAAAAAAAATAAAAATTTGATATTGGGTTTCACTATGTAAAGCGCTTTGAGTCACTAGAGAAAAAGCGCTATATAATTCACTTCACTTCAATGAATAATTAAATATATTCCTACCTGCTACCTTTGTCCGGAATAGTCCGTTTGCATCCCGGAAGAACAAACCTTGCAGTAAGTTGCGGAAAAAAAAACATTTTAATGACAGTATAATATTATCAATTATAAGTTTTAATTACACACAGGTTTTTTGCTCTCCTTTTTTACGTTATTCCTGTTGTTTTTTTGTTGTTGTTTTTTTTTAACATTATTATTATTGTTTTACAATTTTAGATATATTTGCACCAAGTACAGGTATTGGATCGGTATCGCCGACTAGCATGGATTTTACTCGGTATCGGATCGGAAATAAATTTAGCGATATCACACCGGCATAGCTCGGTTGGTAGAGCGGCCGTGCCAGCAACGTGAGGGTTGCAGGTTCGATTCCCGCTTCCGCCATCCTAGTCACTGCCGTTGTGTCCTTGGGCAAGACACTTTACCCACCTGCTCCCAGTGCCACCCACACTGGTTTAAATGTAACTTAGATATTGGGTTTCACTATGTAAAGCGCTTTGAGTCACTAGAGAAAAGCGCTATATAAATATAATTCACTTCACTTCACTAGTGTCTGTGGGAAGAATGATATTGTTTGTTGACTTGGGATTTCTTTCACACTGCTCCCCTAAACCGCCCCCCCCTAATCCCCAGTAATAAAGGTGACGGTGACATACGCACCTCTCACCGTGCAGCGAGGCCCCCGGCACCCGGTCTCTTAAATTCACCGCAGGGAACATCGAAGGCCTGACTGGGGGAGAAGGACGATTGGAAAAAGGTGTGTTCTTTCCGCCCCCATCTCCATGTTGCAGTCAGAGGTTTTATTATGCAGGCGGACGAGGAGCCATCCCTAATTGGCATATGAATGGTAATACTTTGCCATGACACTCAGGACCCAGGTGTCAGGCCGGTGATTAGAAAGTCTCTAATTGGATGTCGCTGGACACCTTTGAGGGGAGAGGAGGAGAACTAATTGGATGAGACCACTGAAGAGAGTCGAGAAAAAAGTTACGGTTCCGCATTTAAACTGAATTCTTTTACATATTACATATTTACACCCAGATTAATACCGTATTTCCTTGAATTGCTAATTCATTCAAAACCTCTTCTCACTACGGCGCTTACCAAAGGCATGCGGTAAATTTAGGCCTGCGCTTATAAATTTGAGTGTGATGTAAGGATACCATCATTTAATAAAGAAAACGTTATTATGGTCTTACCTTTACTTATAAATGAAGTCCATGCGCAGCTCCTTCTGATCAAAAGCATCGATAACTTGTTTATAGAAGTCTTCCTTATCTTTCTTCGGTTTTAAAAGTCTCTCTGTCTCGATGGAGATCTTCCTTTATTACCTCCTGCTTCGATTGAAAGTCCAGTTTAGAAAACTGTTTTATTTTAGATATGTAATCCTCCATGTTAAAAGTGCAAGCGAGAGGAAAAAAAAACGATCGCTGCTTGTTGTCACTTCTTCTGCAGCCGAGTAGTCGCAAGAAGGATCACTAGCGCCCTCTACCACCAAGAGGTGGGAGTCATTTAATGACTCATATTTGACACACGCAGCTACGGTATACTAATAACATAGCTGCTTACTGTTCTTTTTAGCATATTCAATAGCTTGGACCTTAAATCCTACTGAATAGCTCTTAATCTTCTTCCCTTTATGCGATTTCAAATGATTGACCCGGCGGAAATTCTAGGCATATGCTAATTATTTGGCGAAACGAGTTAGACCCGGCGGAAATTGTAGACATGCGCTAATAAAAGTAATATTTTGCGAAACGAGTTTGACCCGGCGTTAATCCTGAGCCAGCGGTAATGCTAAGCATGCGCTAATTATTTTGCGCAACAAGTTTGACCCCGGCAGTAATTCTAGACAGGCGCATACTATATACCCGGCGGCAATTCAAGGAAATACGGTAGTTTAATGGAAACGTCCAGCTTTTTTATAGCATGTAGCAGTCTGCTTTATGGTTGAAGATAGCGTTTATCTTATTTTTTATTAGTTTGATCAATCAGAAGAGTCGGCAAAAGTCCCCTAAATGTTCAAAATACCTACCCAGGTTCGAGTTCCACAAGTCCCGTTGCAAGCCGCCCGAGTCCCGGGAGGCCCAAAAGGTCCATAATGCCCCCAGCCAGGTCCCACGGGAAGGCTGTGTTAGTCTCTATCTCGCCCCCTCCCCCCGGCGCCGCTGTAACAATCTGGGCCGGGGAGACAAGCCGCCCGGAAGCTTCCGAAGCACTCCGCCGAAGGACCGAGCGACAATACAAAACTGTGATGTACTGGACCCCAGCGCTGATACTCCGACAGAGACTCGCTGGACAAATCGGACGTGTAGCACGTTAATCGTGATGTTAGCCCATTCGGGGCTAATTGTGCTACCGTAACTGTAAACTCCACCCTGCCCCCCCCATTCCCCACTCCCGTTGGCTCCGGTGTGGTGACTCATCCTGTTCGTGACGCCAATTTTATATAGTAAAAAACGTCGGGGATTTAACCCGGGGCCTCATCCTGTTCGTGACGGCAATTTTATGTGGCAGAAATGCCCGAATCTTAAACAGGAACAATAGATATTTTGTTACAACAGTTTTATTTACTCATAATCAGATAGTAAAAAGTTGGATTGAATCGGTAAGTTTACACGGACAATGTCTCCAGAGATGAAAGATGGTACACCCTCATGAAGGAAATAAGAAAGAGCGCACACCTCAGGCTTGGTCTTCCCTTCTTATTTATACACTCCATGATGGCCTGATTTTTAGCATAACAACTTATATAACTGTCCAATGTCCGAATGTCATCTTACCAACTTGGTCAGGGTGACTTGACCTCTTATATCGTGTCCTTCCCAATGCATTCAGTTTAGAGGTAACCCTGGGACAGAAATTTTCCACTACACCAGACAGAGAGGATTTTTGTTATTTGGGTCCAATATGGCTCTTTTTCTACATTCTGGGTTGCCTACCCCTGCGTTAGTGGGAAAGCGGCAAATGAGTGACAGCAACAGAAACGTTGCCATGGAGACTCATTTATTTGCCTAATTCTCATTTTGTTAATTTATATTTTGATTTTATTTTGTGTTGAAAATAAAAATAAAGACATTCAAAGATAGATAGATAGATAGATAGATAGTACTTTATTTATTCCGTCAGGAGAGTTCCTTTCAGGAAAATTACAATTTTCAGCACAATCCCATTCAAGATCAGACAAACATTACAGGGAGACAGAACAGGATCGCTGACGGGTCTGCCGGCTTCCAGCGCCCCTTACAAAAAAGATGACATACAGCTAAACAAAGGGGGGGGGGGGGGGGGGGGGAATAGAAGATTAAAATAAAATTAAAAAATCGGTCTTAGCATAGGCCCTGTAGTGGGGGTGCAGACTGAGGTCAAGGGGAAAAAAAAAAAAAAAAAAAGATATTTTTTTAAGAAATCTTTTCTTGTGACCCCAGTCCCAGACTCTGTATCCAGTGGCCCCCAGGTAAATTGAGTTTGAGACCCCTGATTTAAATACTTTGAAGACTTACGGTCCTTAATTTGCCAACTTAACCCGGAGGACCGACACAGCATTAATATTAAATCATCAAACTATGGTAGGCAGAAAAAGAAGAGCATTACCACATTTCTCAAAATCAATGAGTAAACACCCTCATGGCGTACTTTCTTCTCCTTATATTTAAAAAAAAAAAGACATAAACCAGCTCCCTTAATTAGGGCTAACAGCAGACACACAACGGAACTCAAACATTTCACCTCAGCCCGTCCTAATGGCCTCGGCTTGAATAAAAGCCCGAGAGTGAAATAATGGACGTGCGCATGAGCCTAAATATGGCGACAAAAGCAAGAAGGCGAGACGTATGAGGGGCCATTAGGGACATTATTCAGAATTACTTCTTACATACTTCTTGAACAGGTGTGGTAGAAACGGATAGATGGCTTAAAAATGCATGAGAATGTTTTATATTTTGAACATTATTTTTAACACTGTGATTACAAGTGGAATTATTCATTATTTATCGTGTTAAGCAATGCTAGCTCAGATTTATCCGAGGGCCAGAAGCAGTCATCAAAAGAGCCACATC